>NW_010533200.1:25549-55864 GCF_000687285.1 Phaethon lepturus
CATAAGAGCCTGTGACAGTGAAAAGGAAAAGCAAAAAGCTGCCCATTGGTGAGTCAAAAATGCAAATCCTGAAAAGCCACTAGACCAGTTCCTTTTCCTAGACAAACTCCCTGAAACCCTGGGCCACAAAGTCAAGCAAGTTTTACTAGCCTGATCTGTTATCTCCTCCATGACCAAATCCAGAGGCTAAACTTTGAATATTCAAAGCAGGAGGCTTGTGGCACAGCTATGAGACCTGGCACGCGTGAACAGTGCTGTCCGAGCTGCTGCTGCTCTTTCAGTGGCAGGGCAGAGATGGGGAGCAGCCCTCCTGTCCCACCACGCGGCAATGGCATGTGAAAAGCCACGGTTACTCATACATGGCATCCAGACATGCTCCTTTCCTCCACACAGCGTGTTCAGTATCTTCACAAATACCATCCAGCCATATATATACCATCCATACCATATATTCTTGGATTTGACTAATTTTGGCAAAGTCCTGCAAAGGGTATATTCTTGGATTTGACTAATTTTGGCAAAGGCTGCTGGTAGTGCTGATGGGAAGAATGAGGTTTCCCTGCCTGCAAACGGAAATGTTATCCTCAAATTTGTATTCCCAGATGCTTCTCAGGTCTTTGATGCTGAATCAGTGATATAGCAAGAAGGACCTGTTTTGGCTGCTGAGAGACAATGCCCGTTCCTCAAGACAACATCCAGCTTTTCGCGTGGGAGACACCACTCACTATGGTGCTCTGTTACTGCAGGTCCCACTGTCCACCCTCTGCAGCCCTCTCCTCCCCTCTAATCTGCCCCTGTGGCTGATACACCTTCTCAACCCTTTTTCTGCCTGTTTTGCTGCCTCTCTCCCTTCCCCCAACCCCTCCCCCAATAAGGATGCTCTTCCAGCATCCTTGGGGAACTGGGAGAGGAGAGCACATGAAGGATGCTGAAAGATCATCCTTGCTCTCCTTTACATGCTCTCCTGTCCCAATTCAGCAAACCCTTCTCCCTTTGCCATTTGTCCTTATCTACCTGCCACTATACCACTCTCAAATATTTTCAGCTTTATAGAAATCTTGTATGTTTTACGACTTAGTTTTGCGTCCAGTATGCAAATGTTATTGCTGTCCAAGAAATACCTAGAAATAGCACAACGTGACACTTATTCACAGCAACTAACTCCTCCTTCTTGGACTCATTCCTGGTGACACCTTGCCAAGCAAACTGTTGCTCAGTGTGGGTGATGGGGACATAACTGGGTCTATAAAATCCAGGAATCCCACACTGCTCTGGGTCTCTTGGTACACACAGACCCGTTCATGAAGAAGTAATTGTAAAATGCTGCTTCCCCTCACTACACAGACAGATACAAAATACCTGAAAAGTTGCTGCAAATCAGTAAGCTACTGTAGGTTTACTGTGTGATTAAATGGAGATAACAGTGCACTTCAAAGAACTCGCACCAAATTCCTGAGGTGCCATTTCAATGACTCCTTTGGCTTGGCAGAAGCCCTACCAGGCTCTGCTGCAGAGCACAGCCTTCAAGCACCGTCCTCAGGGCCTTATGGTGAGCCAACGGCCATTCAGACTCTGCCAGCTCTCACAGAGGCCCCTTGCATCTCCTTAGCCTTCAGGAGGAGCTGAAAATCATCATTTTGGGAGGTGCCATTAAACCTCTAACATGTTTCGTGGCATGGAGGTGCTAGATGGCATGAGTGTACCTGGTCTCAAGGAGACTGTTGGGTTCCAGGCTTCCCAGGGTGATCTGAGAATGCCACACCATGAGGAAAGCCATGCAGCTGAGATCCAGTCCAGGTGTGGGGTGGGCGCAGACCTAGAAGTAGCAGTGCTGTAACTGGGCTTACAAGTCAAGCCTCTTGAAACCTGGGAGGAGCGAGAGGAGTAAGCGCTGAGCAGCCTTGCTGAGGATGAGGCTTCCAGAGGAGCAGGGGCTTGGGTTGGTTTTGACATGACATGATCCCTACTGTCACCTGCAGAGCAAAAACCCTGGGGGTGGTTTCTGAGAAGTTCCTGTTTGCATTGGTGTATAAAATCAAGGCCACAACAAGGAGTGTGTTCAGGTGGTGTTCGCAAACTCTGCGAGAACAACACTTCCAAAAGCAGGAGGGGGAGAGAAAGAGCCAGGCACTGGGTGTGTGCTTGCTCTCCTCTGCCCCAGTCGCCTGAGAGATTTCTCAAAGCTGTCACTGAGAGCTGAGGAACTTGGGGCTGGAGAGCAGGACACACTTTGCATCTCAATGACCTCCAAATGACTTTCACTGCTTTACACTTTCATTTCCCGAGACACAGATTTAGAGGCAAGTTATTTGTTATTTCGTGTCAAGACAATGGAATGTCGCTCTGCCGCCAAATCCTGATTTCCTTTCCCAGATATCAATCACTTTGCACTTACCCTCTACTAGAAAAAAAAACCCAAAAAATCAACAAAAACAATTACTACTAATTGAAATCTGCCTGAGTAAATATCGGTGGAATTGCAGGGAGGGGCTTTTAAAGTCCAGGCTCACGTGTGCCTGTTCTGCAAGGGCAGATCAGCCACCTGTGTTACACCCACTAACACCTGCAAGGCATCTGCAACCACATCCAAGCAGGACCAAGAAAAAGGTAAGTATTAGCCAGGCAGCCCTTCAGTGCTTTTCGGATGTTAGGAATGTAAATGGTTGCCACAGGCCAGACCAAAGTCCCGCTGAGGGAGCAGTCGATGCCATGGAAGAGCCTAAGAACCGAGCAAATCTGCAGCAGCACTTCTCCTGTCCTCCTGGCTCCCAGTTTCCCACCCACAACACTGCAGGCTGGAGCTTGAGATGGGTTTTCACAGGATCCTGCCAAATTTTATGGATGGAAAGGACTCATCATCTTATCCGGCTTCTGCCTTATACAACCACAGAACATCACCCAGTGAGTCCTACCTCAATAATGTGGCTTGCACATTAAATTTTCCTCTAGAAAGGGAAATACTGATTTGATTTAAAGATTTCAAAGGACAGTGAGACCATCAGAACTGTGGGCAGATTATCGTGCAGATTATACACCTTCACTATTAACGATATTGTGTATTACTTCTAATCAGAATCTGCTGACCTTCAGTTTCTATATATCAAATCTATGGTCTTATCTAGACTAGGACTTTCGTTGATGATCCTCTGGATTTGGGTGGAAGAGGATGAACTGGGTCTCAGCAAGGATGGGAGCCTCTGAATCTTCAGCCAGAATGCCAGGAAATGACTCATAAACTGAACTATTTTTGCAGCGATTACCTTTTCTCGTGGCATTTTAAAAATTGAATTCTGAGCATGTAGGAAATGACATGTTTTACATTCAGACACGAGGAACATATTTTATGTGTTTCACTAGTACAACATTTTGAACTTTAAATTGAAAACTCTGGCATGTATTCAGCAATGGAAAAGCTAATTTCTTTCCCTTCCTTTTGCTGCTTGTAGTTTTAATTGCTAGTTTTTTAAACGGCCATGCCCACTAGCACCAAAAAATACATAGAACAGATAAGTAACACAAACACATAGCTACAAATTCCTCATACCCTCATATTGTACGTGTGCCACCAGTACTACCTATCACATACTTCACAAGTATACAAGCCTGAGCACCAAAAAGCACAATAATCTGCTCATACAAAAATTTTTTTTCTTGTAAGAAAGTTGTGAAAAAACTATCATAACCTGCATCTGGCTAACAATACTGGTAATCCAGGAAAAACTCCTTGACCTCTTGAGTTGAAACATAAATGAAACCTGCATGTCCCTCAGGGTGCTGGTTAAAAATTGTAGTGACGACTAGCAAAGAAAACGATTTTTTTTCACTTGAATTCCTTTTCTTCCTCGTATAGCTGAAGAAACCCCGGCAACTTTCTCTGTGAAGAAGAGGCCCTGCACTTAACCCAAGTAACCACACAGTAGTGGTCCTTCTCAGAACTAAAGCTAAGGACTTGACTGCAGTCATGCTCCCTGTGTTTTTGGTGCCCTGCAAGCTTTCCCATGCTTAAGCAATGGCAGAACTTTTGATCCCATGAATATGCCATAGAAGGAAAGGCATGCAGCACAAATTGATGATCCAGTGAAGTATACCATCAGTGCTCTGCTGGAAGTTAGCACTGTCCACTGCCTCCTCCTCGTTGTGCCACCACTGGCTTCTACAACCCTGCAGTCCCTTCTGCTATTAAATATTAACTATTCACAATGAGATGGGTGATAAGGAAATGATAAAATTAGAAATATGGCTAAATCTTAAGTAAGAATACATGATTTGTTTTAAAAGGAAGTGCTAAATTTTAACATGCTTTCTGCCATACACACTTGGTAGAGCCTTTAAAAGCTGTATTGGCATTTCTTAGAGATACTATTGGAAATCCATATCCACAAAATTGTATTTCTTCCTGGAAATATAGGCCAAGAGAAGTAGGTTGTTCCTAAGTGAATGACATTTTCAGCATTTACAGTATTCCCCCCGCTCTGAATATTTGCTTTACCTTGCAATTAATGTTCTGCATTTTTCTTTATCAGGCAATGCCAAGAAATGCTAGAGTGGGCCCGTGCTGATCACAGATGCCGTAGACAGAGAAAGTCACTCTGAGCCAGCAAAACCCAAACTCTGGCAGGGCCCACATCTGATCAACAGTGGCATTATCATAATCTTCAACAACTGCATTGTTTATTTAGCAAATCTCCCTCAATCCCTTAACAAATTAGTCTGGAAGCCACCAGCAGGATTAACTTCAGAAATTCTCCCTCAGATCGCAATTGCGTCTGCTCAGATGTCACAAGAGATGGACATTTGCATAAGTCATACCCAGCCTTTATTACCAATTGCATTTCCAGTGATTTGACATTAGGGTCTGTCTTTTCCAACCAACTTACTTACAAAACACAGCCCTCGGCAGGGGCAACCATGCCCTGGTGCGAGAGGTGCTCCTCGGCACAGGGTGTAATACCTAATACCTATCTAAGAATTTAATTGCCAACCACTTTTCTTGACTGTTCAGGTTAAGAAGTAAACGATACTGGATGTTGTCCTGGATACTTGCAGGGCAGTCTTTCACCTTGGGTCCAATGACTAAAAGTTATGCCTAGCTGGTGGCAGCTATGTGGCTTTTCTCCAAGGAGCTGGCAATCCCTATTCAGTTGCAGGCATGTGCCTGCCTCATAAATCAGCCGCAGCGCTGGCAGCCTCGTTGGCAGGCTCGGCAGGGAGACCAAGAGCTGAGCAAACAGGGCTTTCGTGCTGGAACGGGAGCCTCCCGCCCGCGGGGCAGCGCGGCGGCAGGGTGACACGGCGCAGCCTGCGCTGAGCCGCTGCGTGATGCTCCTGTTTGCCTGTCGGTCCTGCGGGGACGGGACGCCATGAGCCCAGAACTTCTAACAAGAATTAGTTCCCTTTACAGGAGAGAAAGCAGTAACCAGTGTCACCCGTGTCTTTTGGCACAGCTGTCACAATCCGAGTTTCACTAAAATGTTGATATCTGCCTCTTTTTTTTCCAAGGCAAAGTAGCAAAATCCATTTTTGGTCCTGAATAAAGGATGTATTTCCATAACAGGTGAATTTGTCATCATCAGAGAGGGTCTGTGTTTTCAGAAGGAAATGAGATAACCTATCCGTCAGCTCCACAGGCACCCAGCGTGGGGGCACATGTACTGTAGCCAGGAGGGCTTGTGCTGGTCTCCATAGCAGACCATCAGAGATTGCTGTATTTCATCCCACCCTTTTCAAAACAAAGTGCTACATTAATCTCTCCAATGCAGAGCAGCACCACTCCCACTGCCTGCGACTGCCCGTGATGCTTGCGCGTATGCAAGGGGTTTGGATTAAAGGGCAGGTCCTGGGTTTTTTAAAGGGATCTCTGCATCCTCAAGTCCTTCAGAAGTGCTCTGCCTCTGGCCACTGCCAGGCAGTTGCGTGACACAGGCTCCCAGAGTCAAAACAGAGGCTCTAGTAGAACAAAGGCAGTGATGAACATTTGAGATGTGATATAAAGATAATCCTAAAGATAATTCTGCTGATGAGTTGCAGGGATAACGCATGTAAGAATATGAGAAAATACAGGGGTTGTACAAGACTGAACCCAACCGCTTATGCTCGCCACATGGTCAGCTGAAGCAGGTGCTCCGTGTGAGCAAGGCACGCTCCAGCAAGACACATCATGATAAATTTGTGCCACCTTTTTGCTCCAGTGTGCAACTCCCCCCTACACACCTGCTGGCCGGCCCTGACGGCTGCTGCGCACCCCCCGTTCCCATCACCTCTGCAGCTGCCCCGCGAGGCTGCTGCTTCCCAGCTCACATCTCCCTTGGGAGCTCAGTGGGTTCATCGGGCTTTCTGTCAAGCCTGTACATTGTTGCCTGTATCAGGAATAGTGTGGCCAGCAGGAGTAGGGAAGGGATCGTGCCCCTGTACTCGGCACTGGTGAGGCCGCAGCTTGAATCCTGTGTTCAGTTTTGGGCCCCTCACTACAAGAAGGACATTGAGGTGCTGGAGCGTGTCCAGAGAAGGGCAACGAAGCTGGTGAGGGGTCTGGAGCACAAGTCTTATGAGGAGCGGCTGAGGGAACTGGGGTTGTTTAGTCTGGAGAAGAGGAGGCTGAGGGGAGACCTTATCGCTCTCTACAACTACCTGAAAGGGGTTGTGGCGACGAGGGTGTTGGCCTCTTCTCCCAAGTAACTAGAGATAGGACAAGAGGAAATGGCCTCAAGTTGCACCAGGGGAGGTTTAGATTGGATATTAGGAAAAATTTCTTCACTGAGAGGGTGGTCAGGCATTGGAACAGGCTGCCCAGGGAGGTGGTGCAGTCGCCATCTCTGGAAGTGTTCAAGAAACGTGTGGATGTGGCGCTTCAGGACATGGTCTAGGGGACATGGTGGCGCTGGATTAATGGTTGGACTTGATGATCTTGAAGGTCCTTTCCAACCTAGTGTTTCTGTGATTTCTGTGATTTACCCACCTTTCTCCTTTTGCTAGACCAGAAGCTGCCATTAGACTGGAGGTTTGGAAGGCACCTATTGAAAAAAGCCTTTCAAGCAAAGAAACTGGCTTAAGTTTTCTGTTTCATTTAGAAAATGGGGGGGAAAAACCCCAAACCCAACAATCTTCCCTTTACATCTCCAAGATGGCCAGGTAAACGTTGCCATTTTTATCTCAAGGCCTTTGTGCATGTCCATTATAGAAAGTTTTTATCCTGAAGCTGCTAAACACCAGGCCTGTTGTAAAGTGCTTCTTATTTTTTATTTTTTGCTTAGTATCATGGTTTAACCCCTGTAGGCAGCTAAGCCCCACACAGCCGCTCGCTCACTGCCCCGCAGTGGGATGGGAGGCAGAATTGGGTAAAAGTGAGAAAACTCGTGGCGTGAGATAAAGACAATTTAACAGATAAAGCAAAAGCCGCGCACGCAAGCAGAGCAAAACAAGGAATCCATTCACCACTTCTCATGGGCAGGCAGGCGCTCAGCCATCTCCAGGGAAGCAGGGCTCCATCAAACATAACAGTTACTTGGGAAGACAAACACCGTAAATCTGAATGTTTCCCCCCCTCCTTCTTCCCCCAGCTTTGTATGCTGACCATGACGTCATATGGTACGGAATGTCCCTTTGGTCAGTTGGGGTCAGCTGTCCCAGCTGTGTCCCCTCCCAACTTCTTGTGCACCCCCAGCTTACTCACTGGTGGGGTGGGGTGAGAAGCAGAAAAGGCCTTGACTCTGTGTGAGCACTGCTCAGCAGTAACTAAAACACCCCTGTGTTATCAGCACTGTTTTGGTCACAAATCCAAAGCATAGCACCATACCAGCTACTATGAAGAAAATTAACTCTATCCCAATCAAAACCAGTACACTTGGACAGGACAAAAATTGCACATGGAGATGGAAGCGTGCATGGAGTGAAGGTGGGTGGTTTGAAACAGACCTGCTGATGCTTTTTGTTTTATTTTAACAGTAAGAGCACTGACAGATACTATGCTCCATTAGGTACACTCTCAACTTATGCCTCTTCAGATGTTTTTTGAATAACGGGCAAATAAAATGACTTCTGGGGAATGGCTAGCTCTAGTAAGTAGAGAGAGAAGTTTGGGCTGCCAGAAAACATGTAAGGACATCAGGAAATTGTACTGCTGAGAAGCTCCATTAGTCCATCTACAAGACCAGAGTAAAATGCATGCCAAAATAAACAAGCTGCTGGGGAAAAGGGTAGAGTACCTCAAGATATACCTCCAGATTTTTATTGTTTTTTTTAAAGTTGTTCCTGTGGGCTTTTTCTCAAGATGCTGTCATCTCCAGGTTTCAGGACACTCTCCTTTTGCAAATGAACCTCCATCGAAGGCCTTGACTTTTCCAGCCTGAGTGGAGCCCACTTTGAATCCTGTGTGAGGGAAGCTGAGGCTGATGGAGACAGCAGTGATGACCATGGCTGGCCAGGAATGCTGACATGGTGGGGATCAGCATGAGGAAGGATGGGCAGTAAAAGGGGACAACAGTTTCCCAGAAACGGTGGACCTGCTGAAGCCTGATCTCTGCATGGTCACAGGAGAGGGCAGGATTTTAGCAGGGAACAGCGGTGTCAGGGGAAACTGATGGTGCAGACCTGCTCCTTGGATGTTGAAGGTGAGTGGAAGTGAAGCCTCTGCCGAGCCCTACTGCCAAGCCCAGCTGCACAGAGATCCTATATGACATTCCTCTTTCTGATCAACATATTGCCTAACTACAGGAACAGAAGCAAATGAAGCCCTCATCTGCCCTGGGGCTGCTTTTTAATTCCTGTCTTTTCCTCCCTGACTATGTCTCTCCTTCCACCTCACCCCCAAGTCCTAGGCAAGTGCAGATGGGATCTGTTCTCTGTCCCAGGCCTATCTGGGCTGGTAGCAGTCCCAACTCCACATTGTCCTCAAGACCCTCAGCTGCCCCCCAGCTCCATCCAGAGCCCGGCAGGGCACACAAGCTCTCCCCAGCAGTGCTGCAGAGCCACCACTTAGATCGCATGAGCAATCGGGGCCCATCGAGGTCTCCCAAGATATGGAGCTGGTTGGTTTTACCCAGACATATGCTACTGCCCGGCACCAATGACCAGTCTGTGGGGCACTACTAATGTTCTACGGTATGGAGGATTTGTGCTTGCAGGCGCTCTGCTGGTGCCATAGCACAGCTGTACAGACACAGTTAAATAACCCTTTGGGATCAGCTTCGCCCGAGGAACCCACAGGTGAGGGAGAAAGCCTCCCTCCTGCCTGCTGGCTGAGCCAGCACAAGGGGAGAGCTGCAGCACACACCCAGGGTATGGAAAATCAATTACAGCGTAGGTCTTGGCACTAAAACAGAGAGTGTTTTAGCACTTGAAAACAGCTTTTAGCTAGTGGGTGAGGGATAGACCCATGTTCTCTAGAAAGGAAAGGTACTGGCAAATTCTAGTGCGAGTGGGCTGAGAGCTAAATCTCTACAGCATTAGCTCAGACTTCGGCGATACTCAAGCTCCAGCTTGCCCCTGATGAAGGACAGTTAACTCAAGAGAAACCATCACTTTCCACAGGCAGGAGATTTTTGAAAGCGTATGTGAGTCTGATTTAGAGCAATGCACGTCGCAATGCGCTTTGAATTCACAACATGCTGAAGATCAGCCCTAAGCAGCCCTCACTTCTTTTAAGTTTATCTCCAACTGAAGAATTTGCCTGTTTTCTCCGTGGCTGTCTTCAGGCTAAACGCAGGTCTGGGCTCTGCCAGGTGGGAAGCGCACAGCGATGGAAAGCAGCAGGTCCCTGCTAACTGTAACCACTGTGAAAGGGTGGGCTACTCCCAAGACAGTCAAGCATTTGAAATAACAACCACAGCACTCTTTATGACATGTACAGAAGGAGTGAAAGAACAGCGGCTTACTATCAGTTCTCAAATATGAGAAGAAACCTTAGCCCAGTTATGGAAAAGGGGTAACGTTTGTCCTGAGTATCTCATCCTAGAAGCCTGCAGGCTCAAGTGACCAGTACAGCTGGGACACTCTCCAAGGCACCCATCATTTTTGTACCTCCTGACCATGCAGAGGATTCAACGCACACACACTGCCCAGTCTTACAGTCCTTACTTTTGTGAGTTATTCTGTGAGTCATTCAGGGATTTGTTCATCCCATCCCCCAGAATTACTGTATGTCAGTGATAGCATGTTTCCCTCTGTCCTTCTCAGGCTTTCTGTCATTTAGGTAAAATTATCCTGTGCTCCCTTAAACAGACACAGAAGGAGCTTCCACCTACAGAACAGTTAATGTCCTCAAGCGACTTTGATGTCATATATGTATAAGTAACATATAAGATACACAGTATATAAATATACATGTACATGCCCTCTATAATTAAAGGAACATGTCCATACGTAAAACATTTTTATCTTGTGCCAAATGCTGAATTCTACCCTGAGGTAATGAGTCAGGAAAAACATTAACATAAATTTGATGGTATATCTCAAATTCTCAACAAAATTGTGTTTCTATCAGAAGTTTGGGAGAGTGGCTTGAAGTTTTCAATTAATTAAAAACACCACCCACTATTGGGCTCATTAAAATCTCCTGTCCCCAACACTGCCTTACAATCATACATGCTCCTGTACATGCAATGAACGTCAGATAGTTCATGTGGTATTATTGATACTGAGCATTGTTACCAGCAAACATCCTGGTGGTCTTGCTCCTATTCCAAACAAGTATCAGGATGGCTAAACCTATTGACTGTAACTCATGCCGGCAGGCTCAGGAGAGCCAAAGGATAAGGACCAAACTCCATCAGAGGCTGACTGCCCTCTCATCATGTGGAAAGGAAACACAGTACCAAGGCAAAGAGGGCAGCTCACATTGCTGCGGCCTCTTATGCCAGCTATTCTGTGAACAAGCAGCAGGTTGCTTCCATTTTTCATCAGTTTTATTTGCCAGGCTTAAATCTTCCCCCTTCTCCCACCTTTCCTTCCAAACCAATAAAAAAAAATCCCATTTCTTCTGAATTTCTTATCAATATATGTATCTCTTGAGAAAGCAGGCCACATGCAGGTCAGCTTTAATTTAATACCTCCCATGGATTTTAACAGCTGCAAAACCAGGATCCCAGAAGGTAACATGTTTGAGCTAACGGAGTCAACGAGTAGCTTTCCTTGCTGCCTTCCCCCTGCTGTCAGCAAACATCTATAAAGGCAAGAAACACTCCTAACAGGTAAACTGATACCTTGCTACTGGGTAGCTGACAAGACTTTTAATATGTAACTGAAACTAGAGAATGGTTATAAAACACTCCTAGTTCACTTCTGCTCTCTTATAGCTACTAATTCCTTCCCCTTGGTGTTTTCCCTTCCAGAAATTCAATACAGAGCCAACACTTCCTTAGTACAACATCCCTGTGCCTCCCTTAGGCACTTCCACTGAAACCAAGTGTGTCAGCTGTAACTGGGGGAGGAAGCACCCAGTTCCATCAAACAGTAAATGAAACGACATTGTTTCCCTTCCTCCTCCAATACGGTTTGTTTCGTTACCGCAAGGTTTTACAGGGCCCGCACATACCAGGATTTGTAAGAAAGCGTCAAATACTTGAGCTGATAGAGAACTGGTTGGATGCTTCTCTGCAAACACGGTGGTGCAAAGCCGGCTCTGGACTCGCCTCTCGCCAACGAGGCTCCCGTGTTTGTCCCTAAGCGGCAGAGGACCCTCATGATAAGGAGTTAATTATAAAGCAACATTTTTCAGCAACTCGAAAGATAAATATTACCAAGCATATCGCTTCTGAGCTGAGTACAGAAAATAATTTGCAGGAGTCACTTCTACACTTACTTCTTGTTTCATTATCATTATTACCAAACTGGCTTTGCCCAGGGTGGCAGCATCACCAGGATGCTGCAGAACTGTGTTCTGCCTTAAGGAAATAGCTGCTGCAGAAGTTTCCCACCAGAGTTTCCCCCCGCATCCAAGTCACTCACTCCTGGTGTCTAAATTCCAGTGATGCTCACCCAAATATCATCCACAGAGCTGCAGGTGCCAAAAAAACACTCAACCTTTGCTCATATCTGACCACGATCAACTCAGATTGCAGGAACAGCTTTCAGAGCTGTGAAAACTCATCTACAAAAATTTGCTTTGGACTGAAGTGATTTAGATTATGTATCAAAGCCTGTTAGTCATTCTCCTCAAAAACTAAAGATGAAAAATTAACCTTGGCTGTGATGAAATCTAATACTCCTTATGTGAATTACAGCATTATCTGAAAGCTACAAAGAAGACCAAACCCTTTTTTTTCTTGCTAGATGATGTACGAATGTGGAAAGAAGGAACTAACCTGTAGCTTAGTTTTTAAAAAGATACTTTAAAAAAGCTTAACGAAAAAGGAACTGGGAAAGAAAGATGAAGCTAAGAGAGTACTCCAAACACTTCCTGTAAACGTAACGGGAAAGTTTTGAATTGCTATTTATTTGAACCTGCACCACAACATGTCTCACATTTCCAAGGCAGGAGGAAAAAGTCCAGCTCAAAGAAGCTCATCACTGCCCGAGGACACAGTGGTGGGCAGGAAGAGGACAGGCACAGCTGTAATGACAACAGTAGCAGGATGAGCAGCCCGGCAGCACTCAGCTGTAGGAGTGTGAATAATAGGAAAGATTCGAAATGTCTGTATGGGTTTTTCTGTGCAAAAAAAGCACAGAATTGACACAGCAAGGGACTGATGAACGGAAAGGTGATCATGTTTATTAATTAAAGAAAACCTGCTGATGGAGCAAAAGGCAGATGGAAGGAGATGAAACTTGAGTGAGGGATAAGAAGGAGCAGGTATAAACACCTCTCTCTTTAAGCGTTTTTTAATGCGGAACATAGACAAATGAATAAAATGGATCTCTACGGGTATCTGCGACGATGGGTTATGCATTTCCCATAGCCAGTATCAGAGAAGCTCACCGGCCAAGCAGTCGAATGGAAGAAGGGGCAAGAAGCCTCGCAGGGATGCTGGTGGCGGCAGTCTCTGTGGCCCCGCAGACAGGGATGAGGCACTGCTGCGAAATGCCAGAGCAAGCTGGAGGTAGGGATAAGGGAAACAGCTCAAGGGAGCTGTGCCTGCTCAGTGCGGAGAAAAGGGGCTAAATTAGTGATGGGATGAAGACCTGACACTGTGCGGCAGGATTTTGGAACGAGCGGAAGGATGCAATACCTGCAAGTAATACGAGTGCATAATTTAAGCAAACTCATGCGTTTTGGGTACTCTGTTATTCAAACATGTCTTAGCTGAGTCAAGTTTAGACACAGCATCCCATTTATCTTGGCACAACCCAAATCCCTACATTATCTCTGTCTTTTCAACCTCCTCACAGGAACTTTACTTCCAGCTTTGTTAAAACATGAAGTAGCCAAGGAACTGCTTTGCAAATAAATACCAGCCAAGGCGAAGGCTTAACCCCGCTGCGGGGTGCAAGGGCTGCCTCCGGCTGCCGCTGCCCCACAGCGCCGGCTCCTTCTTTCACTGCTACAGTGCTGGTGCAGCATAGATGCTTCTCAGACACGCTGGAAAGTCCTGAGAGCATGCTAAATACATATAAGTTAGCATATCCTACTTGTGTTTTTTACTCAATATTGTGAGTTCCCCTCTTCCAGCCCAAATTTAACCATTCTGGAATAAATACTGCTGAGTGGAAGGTGATAACCTCGGTGTCTAACACAGACAGCAAAGGGCACAGTGCTGCTCTCCACACAGTGATCCTGCTTTTCATCACTTTTACGTCATATGGGTGCAAAGGCAGTGGAGTCAGTGGTGTTTCCTGGCACGGCCTCTCTGCTCTCCCTCTCTCCCCTGCGCTTCCTCCTGTGCAGCAGGGACTGGCTCATTCCCCCTTGAAAAACTGGGGCAGAAGAAGGAAACAATGACAGGGTCCACATGTTAATGATAGGAAAACACCAGCTGCTAACACACTCTGCTACAAGCCCTGAAAATGAGGCAGGGGTTTATTTTTAACATCCGTGTCAGATCTCTTTGCCTTTTAAAGAGCGTCCTGGGGCTGCCTGGTCCTCTTATCTGCTCGGCTTCAGTGAGCCGCTGCCGTGGCTCTGCTGTCCCTGCAGCTGGGCCCTCCTCTCCTTGCCTGTCCAGCAGCCCGAAAGCTTTAGTGGCCCTCCACCACCTCAGCAAGTGCTGCTTACTCTGCTGAAGTGTTTTGCTAATATGTAGACTATGGAAACACCACACATTGCAGTTTGGAAGGAAGAGCCTCGCAGTGTCCATCAAGTTTTGCTTCTATTTCTCTGTGCTCCTGATAGTAGAGAGCTAAAAGAATATTCAGAGTAAAACTAAGAAACTTTTTTATTTCCTCAATAAAATATCCTTAGACCCTACCTAGGAGTCCAAAGAAAATTTTAATCCTCACATTCAAACTGCCACACAAACTGTGATGAAAGGATGCAGCACTGGGAAATAAAGAACTTGCTGATCATATTAATCCTTCATCTTCCATTCAGCTTCCTACACCAGTATCCGGTTTCCTTTTTAACAGCCAACAATGCTCCTCTATTTCCTTACGTGATCCCCCATAGTGCTATCATGTCAGACATAAAAGCAACGCTTCTCAGTAACTAAATGAATTCTCTAATTTTTGTTATAGATTATAGAAGAGCTCTGACATCTATCTGTAAACAGTGACACTGTACACCCTAAAAGCACGCTTTTTGGTTCATCACAAAATGGCTGGTTTGCACAAAGCCCCTGCCTTTGGTTCAGTCAGTGAATCTGCTCCTGACAGCTACCAAGGACGCAGCTGTGGGATGGGGATCCTGGAGCCCACCTCCGAGTGCCATGGACTGTGTGCAATGATGCTTTTTGCATTTATCTTGCGAATCTTTTTATATAGCAGACAAAAAAACGATTTAGTAAGACAGCCCTTGATTACTGAAAAGTGTCAACCATTTAACAACTGAATTTTTCAAAACAGAGAAGCTTGCGCTAGCTAAACCGGTCATTTTACACAAAAAAAAGACAGTTGTAGGAAAGAATTTTCCTTTACTTCAGAAAATTCTACTAGTGGTTTGCAGTTACTACACTGAAGGCTCCTGTGCTGCACAATTATTTAAAAAGA
This sequence comes from Phaethon lepturus, assembly GCF_000687285.1. NCBI lineage: Eukaryota > Metazoa > Chordata > Aves > Phaethontiformes > Phaethontidae > Phaethon > Phaethon lepturus. Next base: position 40,622 of record NW_010533200.1, read on the forward strand.
TAAAAATCAGTGATTCAGTTGTTTTAGATACACTGACACTTGTGAGGGTTTAAAGAACTGAAAACTAAAAGTGTTCCAAGCACCTGAAGGTCTCCCTGGTAGTACTTCTGAAAAGGACCTACTTATTAAAAGGTCTCATTTTGCTTTCCTGAGACAAAACTCAAAAGCCCTCAGAGGGAATTTTTGTCCCAGGCAAGGTGAGGAAGACCAGTACTCTTTGTGCACAGCTGTAGCAATGTGCCTGGTTAAAAAAAATAAAATTCAGGTCACCTGCATATATCAGGTCACAGCTAAATGACCCACGCCTCTATTACTTCATAAATAATAGGGTTATCACCAACACAATTAGTCTTACCTTATTGTAGTACTGCACCTGGACCGAGTGCCACTGCCCATCGCTGACCCCTCCAGGAACAAACGGTGCCACCGTAGTGGTTGTCTCCCCTGCAAGGGCAGGCAGAAGGGAAAAAATAAGTCAACAACCCTTCAAACTCTGCTCTACACTAAACCAAAACACAGAGAGACCCTCATCTGGCACAGGGTGCAGCCACCTTACCTCATCATGGAAGAATTTGGGTTTTTGTCCTGCAAGACAGTAAACATCCCCAGTTTCATGGAATTATTTTGATGCACAAATACAGAAATAGCTTCTGGCGCATTCAGGTGAATTATGTTACTTTTTACTATGCTTCTGCAGAGTGCGGTAGCAGATGCATTGAGTAGATACAGCTATTGCTGAACTGGTCAACTGAGGAAAAAATGTAGATTAATTTTTCTGGATTTCTACCAAAAGCATCAGTTTGAGGTTTTTTTATTATGATGACTATTGTGCTGGGATATTTTGTCAGAGAAGAGACACCAAATCCCCTTCAGAGCTGAGAAAGTGAAATCCAAAAGTACTCTAGTATAAAACCCACAGACAGTAACCTTGGTCCCAGCAAAATTTTACCAGTGATTAATGAAATTATTGTCAGCCTTTCAGTATTTAAATTTGAAAGCAAATCCTTGCCATTGCAACTGGAAAGCTGAAGCTTTTAAGTCAGGTCTGAGTCAGCAGAACCAGCTCAGTAACCAGGCATATCTCTTCCGAGGTAGCAGCAAAATAAACATTCATGTTGAAAGTACAAAAAAGGCCTGGCACAGAGAAGGGATTGCTAGATTTCAACTTTTTTTCTTTCTCTTTCTTTGTTTTTTTAAACAGTTGGAAAATTCTACATAATAAACCACAGGAAAAATAACCCCCTCCCATAAGCAAAGAAAGTTCACAGTATTGTTGAGCTTAAAATGTACCTTCTACTCTCTATTTGCAACAAATACTTCACCCTGTGTGAAGTATTATTCCTGTGTCCCCTACTGTCCTTTAACTACCATCCTATATACTTCTGTTATTTAAACAATACAGATTTCAGTTTAGCATGTTTGACATCTTGCTGTGATGTTTTTTATCATTTAGTGATAAAAAATCTGTGGTAAAAATTAGGGTTTTTATTCGGCTAACAAGTTTCTGAAAAAGAAAGATCAACTGTCTTCAATCCTTTTGCTTTGCTTACTGTGAAAAAGTTGTTGTGACAGGTAAAACAGTCAGATCAGATGTCCAAAACTTGTACTGTTTGTTAAAAGCCGCTTACTATAAAACTATAAACTATAAAAGATAAACCACTCTCCTTCCAAAGAAAATACCATTCGCAATATACAGGACCAGACCTGCTCTCAGGTGCAGCAGTGCAAATCTAAATTTAGTTTCACGTATTTAAAAGAGTTCCTCCACATTTAAATGCATATAAGTGCAAGTAAAATTTATTTTTTCTCATTCATCCTCAGGGTGCCTTCCGAGCGATTTGATTCAAGTTTAGACAGGCAGAGCAGACCTACAGACGAAAGCACATCTCTCTGACTGCAGCATGTTATTACATTACATTAATCCATTCAAAAGCCTGTCTTAAAATCTAATTTGGACATCTGCAAGGTAATAAAGGGGAAATGAAACCGGCTATCTTCAAGCCAAAGGGCCCAGATATGCACTTAAGCATCACTGGTAAATCGATGGGGTCACACAGGATTTACCATGAGGTCTGATGGCAGTGACCGTCGCTGGCCATGAGTGTGCAACACTGACGTGGGCTGTGTCTCTGCTTCTTCTGCTTTACTGCTTGCAATGTCTCACTTTTCACAAAAATAAAGAGTTGACTAGAGCCCACATGTCTGTTCTGAATACGAGTAATAGGAAATAACAGGATTATTTCCTGAGTTACATGCCCGGTACAGAGGTACAAACATCTCACTTGACCTGCACGTAACCCCACTTGACCTACGCGACAACAGCCCTTCCCAGATATTTGTTTCTCTTGCAATGGAAAACATCCCCTAAACCTGTGACAAGAGCTTGTCTGCCCTGCTGAGATTTAGGCAAGCCACCAAAGCCTTCCCACCGAACTCACAGACCTGCTCCTGGGCTGAAGCAGGAACCCAAGTGGTCCACCTCAGCAAGCCTGCTGGTGGCTTCAACATGATTCACTGTACAGCTGCACGCTAACAGCTGCACCTGCTACCTCGTCACGGAAATCACCACAGGAGGGCCTGAATTTCTGGATGGAACTTGGACTCTTTTAACTTGGGAAATACCTCTCTGCTGAGACTGGAACTGGTCAGGGTTTGTTCTGATCACACTTTCATCAGGAAGAGCTTTGCCACTGCCAGGGCTGATTTTCTCGGGGAAATCTCTCCCCTGGGAAAAGCCCACAGTGGCAGGGACACATGCCACCTTGAGCTTCACTTGCCTTCCCTTCTCTCTGCTCCCACAAGCACCAGAAGACGCTGGCTTTGTCCTAGTGCAGAAAGCAAGCAAACGCCAAAGCCTCCGTTTCTTGTTTCCCAGCCCACTGTAGCAATAAGCGGGCAGCTTAGTTCTAAATTCCTTGTGGGTTACAGCTTTTTCGCAAGGGGAGGTGCTTCCACTGGGCAGCAGTGGATTCCAGTGATGGCATTGCTCCTCACCAGTCCCCTAACAAACAGCAGGTAGTTTTCACTTGTCTCCTAGCTTTTCCTTTGGCTTGCGTCTATTTTTAAGATAACATTTATGCACCTAGTTTCACTGATGGCATAGTGTAAAAATGCATAAACACACGATGTTTATCACAGTGTGATAAAATGAAGTCTCATTTAAGCAAACACTGGCTCAGAGGCCAACTTTCAGGCTAGCACCAAGCTTTTATAGTAGTCATAAACTCCGGCTTTTATAACTGATATGTTGACAAGTTCCTGCCTACGGCAGCGAGCGTTACCGCCACAAACCGCTACAATCTGGAGTACTTCGCAACACCCTGCAGTTCAGTTGTTCACTGAATAATGTCAGCTGGTTACTCAATTAACGAGGAAGCAAATAGCCATATAAAATCATTAAAGTGCATTTCCAAACGGCTTGAGAGGATGTCCTGACCGCAGGCAGAAATGTCGAGTGACACCTCACCTGCAGAGAACGTGAGCTGGATCTGCTCCTCGATGATCTCCAGGGCAATGAAGTCGTGCTTCTCGTTAAAACGCCCGTTGTAGAGGAGGAGAGCATTCCTCTCCCTGGTTGCAAACCTAGAACACAGAGACGAGGGGTTAGCTCATGCTTAATGGCTTGTGAATTGAAGACCGACGGTCAAGTTGCTCAGAAGAAAGGCAGCATCACAGTTAGCAGAAAAGCAAGCCTTTGCATCTTCCTTCAGACACAAAATTATAAAATTTAGCCAGTGGCAGGAAAAATATGTTCTTTCACAATCGATAGAGGCAAGCAAGATGGAAATTACAGAAATGTACTCTGCAGAGATCTTCTGCGGATGCTGACCCTCACAAAGGGTAAAATTAGGCAGACGCACGATGCAGTGTGAGTATCTGACACTCGCCAAACAGTAGCACCTGCTACACTTTGCAAACAATCCTAAAGGTAGGAGGCATTTTCACATAAAAGAGGGGATCCTTGCTGCCTGCTTGCTGTCTAAATGCTACAGGGTACATGGGGAGCCTCAACTGATTAAAAAGACCTGATGGGGACGCAAGGGGGGGGAAAAAAGATAAGAGTTACTTTAATAATGCCATGTAGACAATCAGGGTTCATCAATCAACACGTCAATCAGTTGGAGGAAGGAAAATAAACACTTAAATAATTCCACTAAAGCAGTGCCAATGGGTGGGTTTTGGTTTTATTTTTCTTGTGCTTCTAAATATGGGCTGCATCACACATTTCCTGCAGAAAAAGAGGCGATCCCACTTTTAAAAAAGCCTAGTTTTTTTGTCAGCGCAGAACATTTTTGCAAATGTCTGTGTGTTATGTGTGTTTTATAACTTTTAATTGAATCCTATTATCTTTGGGGATTCACACACAGCTTTCATCTACTTAGAAATGCAAAATTTTTTTTACAAAGACTAATATTATATAAAGAGAGAAAGAGAGAGAGAAACCATGGGAATTTCTTGTGTTTCCAAATGGCAGCGTAGTTTGATTTTGTATCTTGAACTTCAGGAAATATGCCTGATTTAAATTAACCCACTTTTCTTAAAAATGAATCAAATGCTGAACACAGCTAATGAAAACTTCCATAAACAGAAGAAATTATTCTTGTGCCTGTCATGTCACGTCTACTAGCAAGACTCTCATGTGATGCAACAAGACCTGCACTCAGAGAATGTGAAAGAAGAAGTATTTGAGAACATCAAGGTCAGGTATTTGCAATAAAAAGTTCCAAATCCAAAGAATATTTTTTAACAAACGTTGTTTGTCAGACATATGTATGTTGTGGATCACACCAAGTAGAGACCTTTCAGAACCAGGAGCCTGAATCTGAGCTACATTAAAATGGGAATTACTGTTTTGAATACTTTTAATCAGTTTTGAAATATATCTTTAGTTCTAAATTTATTTAACATAACATAAAATATTATAGAACCAAAAGGCAAACTGAATTAATTAATGCAATACCGACGATATATTTAAATATTATCAAAACACTGATTTAGTTTTCACTTTTCATCATCAAACATTTCACCCAAAGGAACACAGTCCCTGTAAAACATTTCCCAAGACTGTATTTTTCAGTGGATAACTGCTTCATCAAAACATTTTTCACAGATCTATCCAGAATGTATATGAGCAAAAGAAATAAGAATAATGTGCTTCTTTAGTGGGCAAAAGACTTAGTTTGATTAGCAACAACAGGAATCTTAGTTCTGTTTGAATATATTTTTATGATATGGTTTCAATTTTCTACCGTATTTTTAACTATTAAACTATTATTTATTAAACTATTGAATTATTAAGCTATTTTTTATATTTCTTTACTCCGTGTGTGTTCAGTTCCACTCCTTGCCACTAGTCAAAAGCATTTTTTGTATCATACTATTAGTTAAAGCACTACTGCTTTTGAGCTTGTCTGCTTATCACCAGCTATGGAAAAAAAATACTGTTTTTTAATAGAAGGGATATTTTTAATCTCAGGACATCACAAACAAAAGGGACTTTCTTAGAGAATTTTGAATAAATACTGAGAAAATCTCTCCACTGACACTGTCTCTTGGAGTGAAGGAATAGCAAGTGTTGGAAGGAAGCAAGGAGGACGTATAATGTTGGGAGCAGAAAGACATGCCTGGTCAGTAACCTAAACACTGTTTGTAAAAAAATCACCTTTTAGTTATGAGACTGGACAATGCAAACACCCCGCTCTTTGCCAGGAGCAGGTCATGAGTCACTTGAGGCTGAGGGAAACTATAAATCCTGGGATTTAACGAATGCTCCCAAATCACAAAATATGTAACGGCAAATCATCGTCTAGACAAACTGCTAATTCTTGCTTATCCTCACATAATGTTTTCCACCTGCACTGAAGGAAAATAAAAGCCAAAGAAATAACAAGTGTAAATAAAAGTGAACTTCAGGTATGAAAAGCTAAATGTGTCGTTATCCCAGACAGCGTGGGATGAGCCCCATGATGTTCTAGACTTTTTCTAATCACACTGAGTAGACCGAGCAGTGTTTAGCTCACGACTAAATGAGCTTGGTTTTAAAGACGGTGAAGAAACCCTGCCGTAAGCACCACCTTGCTACAGTAGTTTGCTGTTTCTCCGTAACCCCTACACAGAGCATTAACTTGAAGCACACTACACCTGAAAGATCTCTTCCTGAAAGACTGAAAAATGACACCACATGGCTGGGGGGACAAGCCAAGGGTAGTGCAGGTAATTTATGCTGGCAGCCAGCCCAGACCGCTCCTTTATTTGCACTCACTGTAGGTCTGGCAAGTCCAACAGAGCCTTTTGCTCCTCAGCTTTCCTGTGTACTTAGACCCAATGCTCTAAAATGATCTTCACAGGCACCTCTCTTCCTTGCCTCGACTCACGTGCACACCATGCCTGTGCTTTCTGATTTAACCAACATGTCAAGATCCCATAAAATTTCAGACCTTAGGATTAAGGCAGATGAAAGATAAAATGGAAAGAAGCTGCCTGGTTCCCGACAGATGGAAAACACCAGGTAACTGCTGGGTGCTGGATGGGACGCGTGCCTGGTGGTGTCCTCCCTGAGCACTTTCTCTGGACAGACTCACAAACATGTCTGTCATTGTGGCTGTTGTTGTACCTATCAACAAATCCCCGGCTGCCCTTTGGGGTCGGGGCTAACACATTTCGTGCTATTTATTCACAGTCAACCGTGAGGGAGAACCAAAGGTCAATCCTGACCCGCTAAACCATGGGAAAGCTGCAAACCCACCCCCTCTCTGGAGAAGAAGCATGTGTGCACCTGGAGCTCTTGGCTCCATGGCAGGCAAGCCCTATGCCTGACCCAAGAACTCTTCTCCAAAAGAGGGTTTTTTCCCCTGGGACGAGTCAGCAGAAGAGAGACCTGGTCCCCACAGTGTGGCCACCACCGTTGCTCCCCTTGCCTCTCTGTGCACCCCCACGGGAAAAGCGACAGTCAGCTCAGGAGAAGACTGTCCAATGTGGGGACGTCAGGGCAGATGGGATGGGGATGAGGCCAGTCGTGTCTGGACTCTGGGATGGGACCAGAAGCAGAAGCAGAGTGTGAAGGCCAAGAAGAGAGACGTGAGGAGCTGGGACAGCTGGGGTTGTCTGAAGCCCGAGGCTGGGAACCAAGGGAGAGCAGGGACCTGAGGAGGACCAGCTGTGTTCAGCCATGGCCTGACAAGACCGGGTCCTCTCACAGGCTGGGAATCAGGAGAGGGGAAGAGTGCTCCCAAACAAGCTGCACGAACAGGTCGGCTCTGCAGCCGGCCTGAAAGTCAGGAGGTCATGGGCACAACTAGAAAAAGTGGGAAGCGCACCACCCACCCTGACATCTCTCTGGCCAAGGGCTGCTGAGAGGTGGCGAGAGTGGCCTTGGTGTCCCCTCGCCCTGCGCCATCACCGCACGTTGCAGCAGAGGGAGGTGGGGAGTTAGCACCTCAGCGGCATCCTCAGCAGGGCAGAAATCAAGTGCTTTCAAGCAACACGACTGCATCCCACTCGCAGGAGTCGCCATCGGAAACCCCCAGTGACCTCCACACGTAGGTAATTTGGTAGCTGACAATATTTAACAAACACCCCCCTCAAGCTGAAGCAGAGAAGCCACCACACGCAGAGCCCTTCCCCACTGGGACTTACATGAGGGAGACGGTGAAGTGGAAGCGCTGCCGCAGCCCCTTGAAGGTGATGAAGGACTGCGGGGGGAAGCTCCTGGTGGTCATCTCGCAGTATGGCCGCTCGTATTCGCCCGGGGGACACTCGCACTTGAAGCCCCCGATCAGCAGGTTCACGCAGGTTCCTCCGTTCTTACACACCCCCGGAGCACAGCGGCCGGAGCGCGCGTTCACCTCGCAGTACTCTCCTGCAAGAGGAGAAGCAGAGCTCAGGGACAGCAACACCTCACTCCAGCAGCGAGCTGCGGCATGCAGCTCGCAGCTACCCGAGTGTTTCTGCTAAAGGCTAAGCTGCTTCCGAACTTCTGCACACCTGACCCCCTCTGCCATCGAAGTACGAGCCTGTGATTGCAGGGGGGGAAGGATGCTGCATCGCCTTTCAAGTCTGAATTGTCAGGGGATGCGGGATATGATGTGCTGAGCAACCCTCTTGCAAATATCCAACACGGTGGCCCTGGTTTTCAGATTCCTTGGCCGCTTTCAGACCCGGTGATAAATATAAAGTTGGTGACAGATCTATATGGGAGGAGGTAACACCACCAGTTAAAAACTTGCACGCTCCCTGTCAAACAAAATATGTGTAAATTGTTCTGGCCTTTTACTATGGGTTGGAAACTGCGTAACCAGGTAAGTGTTTGCACTTCGCCTCGAGTGGAATTTGGCTTTGCTGCCCATGGCGGTGGCAGGGCGTGGCTGAGCTCGCGACAACACTTGCAAAATGTTTACAGAAAGAATAAGCAGGATGCTGACGACGTACGTATTGCTTCCATCGTTTCCCATGTATCCTGCAGGTGACAGCCATTTTCTGAACCCTTCAGAGACGGGCGCAGTAACTCTCCACAGAAGTCAAGGATTCTGCATACTGCTCGCTGAAGCTGTTTTCTCCCAAATGCTTCATCTTTATTCAACACAGAAGTCTGTATTAAGATGTGTTAAATGCAATACTAAAGAATGAGGCGTCTTGCTTTGTATATAGGCTGTATTTTTTCTTGCGTTTGCCCAAAATCTGAGACTGAATTGCAATTTAAAAAAAAAAATGTTGTTCACTTTAAACAACTCCTGGAGCCAAACTTTTGGCTGGGACAAAAGCAGCTGCTCAATTAATCATTGTACAGAAAGCTAAACCCTCTATGCGAGTTAATTAGTTAACATTTATGTTTTGTCATGTGTCTTCCTAAGGTATGAAGTGTGTTCAGATCCTGCACATAAAACTGTTCAGAGAAACTGAAGATGGCATATATAGTTCAATTTTACCCAGTACCAATGTCTAACAAATAAATGTAGAGCAAAACTACTCATCACAGCCAGCTGAAGGAATGAATACATCTGCAACAGTTCAATATTTGCAGGATTACTCGCTACCAGATTATACAATTGCATTAATTCAAGCACGGTTAAAATCGTGTGAATACATTCCTGGAGGAAAGTAAAAGCAGCAGGAGCTGTGGGCAGTGACTCACAAACAAAAGCAAATTAAACCAGAAAGTTTTGCTCCAGTCGCTGCCCCAGCAGCCCTGCTCCCACGGGTTCCCACGCCAAAGCCGCCCACGCTGGGCAGCAGGCTGCAGCCAGCAGCACTGCCGCATCCAGACCTGGATCTGCACCTCTTTTCTATGCCAGGCTGTAAACTGCAAGGGGTTGCAGCTGGTTTAGCCACTGCCCCAGGTGGCAATGATCTCTGAGACAAGGTGAGGTGGACAACCCGGTCGTTTCGGCTCTCCAGCTTTGCTGCCTTTCTCCTCTCGTGTCAGCATCGCGTGCCTTTCAGGCAGGTATGACGTACGCTGGCAAAACGCAGAAGCAAACACAAGAGCGCCGTGATCATGCGCTCAGACAAATGCACGCCCCAGCCGAGTGCGCACAGCTCTGGAGGACTGACCTCCGGTCCCGCTCCGTGCTCCCCGTGGCGAGCGGAGCCGTTGTACAACTGCCTCCCGACGAGCACATGCGAGGGTGTCTCCTGGTGAACAATAGACTGGGGTGTTCCAGTTTATTTAAAAAGGATGTAATACAAAGCACAGGGGAGCTGAACACATCTCTCTAATAATAATTCTCAGAATTAACAAATTATGAAATAAACTTTTCCCATCATCCTAGAGGGAGTGCAAGCCAAAGCCTCTGAAGTAACAATCCGTATAGCCAAGAGTTCAACTCCAAGCCTGTGCTTAGAGCTTTCCTGATTCAGCACTGATGTTCTTACATTCTCACTTTAATGTATTCAGATGAAATGCTGTGAAAACCACGTGATAAGTATCTTCCTGTTTCATGTGAGTATCAGGCAAGATTATGTGAAGACACCTTCTTTGATACTTTAAAATGCCCTACAATATGTTTCTTTTGGGAGAAATTGTATATATCATCCAAGACAGAAAATTCCCTCAGTGTATTGGATATGCCAAACAAAGCACACATGCACATCAGATACTCTAAGAGGACACTACAGAAAGCGTTTCTTGATGATCCGCTGCATAAGCACAGCCAATCCCCCTTAACACACACACAGCCTGTGTACCAAAACTCTCAAAAAAATGGAAAAACACAATTCCTATAGAAGGGCTAAACACAGGTTTGTCACTTTAGAAGAAGTAGTAGGATATTTTGTGAAATAACTCTCCAACTCAGAGAGGAATGTAATCTTAAAGGCTTTCTGAAAACAGAATGATGTATTTGGCAAAGGTAAATAACACACAGGCTTGAATACACAGGGAGAAAAAGAAGCAAGCTAAAAGGAGAGATTCCTGGCACTGTAGCACACTGTGGAAATGCCATGGCAATAGGGACGTGAAATGTAAAAGCCTAAGCTGGAAATCACTGATGGTTCTGTATTAATTCTGTGATATAACAAGATGTATAGATCATTTGTTTAGATACCTGTACAGGCATAAAACTACTTAAGATAAAGGAATGCTTACAAAAAAGTTTTATTGAATTATGTTTATTACTGCTTTTCATTATGATGCTTAAAGAAGTAATTTAAGAGAATGTAGTTCAACTTTAAATAAGATCCTTTGTCCTATATTCATTCAGCCGTAGCACCATGGATGTCCCAGTTACTAAAATTATTCTGAATTCTCTTTAGTCTGTAATGTAAATGAGGACTGCATTTGATGTATATTCTTTGATGTTGAATTTTCATATTTTATGTATATTTACTAAAATATATTAAAACAGTGGTTTTGAAATCTCTACAGTAACTCCAAGACATCACTGCCTCAAGGCACAAAGGTCTACCAAGAAACCTGATAAATCCCTATTTACCCTTTTTTTCCAAAAGTAAAAGAAGTGCCTGAAATTATTTAGAAACATGTCATTTTTGGCTTTATGAAGTTGCCATCTGAGCAAGTATTTGAAGCAGGGCTTTGATCAGGAGCACCTAACCCCTTCTGGGCTCACAATACACCTTTGTGTGGCTCATGGGTTTGTCACTTCCAAGGGTGGCCACCTCATCCCGGACACAATGCTGTCCCACAGCACTGCCCTGTGGGAGCTTTGAGGCACGGCCTGAAAAGCACCCTCAAAACTTGAACCGAAGCCTGCATGGACTTGAAGGATGGGCTGGTTGCTGGCTGGAGCTGGAGTCGGAAGGCCCTAAGGGAAGAGCTACTTCAGGAGCTGAAAAGGAAGGGATCTGCATCCGCCAGCCTTTGGCATGAAAAGCGCCTGTGTGCCTGCTCACAGCTGAAGGTCGGAGGGCTGCGACACGCACTCGGAAGGGATGTCTTGCTGTCTGGTGGGAAAAAATAGTACAGAAAGGAGGGAGAGCTGCCATGCAGCGAGGGTCTGGAGGGGCTCGGGTGATAAGAGTACAGCCCAGATAGCTGCTGCACACAGCCTGGGGTTGGTCTGCAATGCTGGTGATGACGGCGTGGCTCATCCCCTCACCCAGCCTGTGAAACTCCCCTTTGCTCCTCATGGCATTTCCTTGGCTATTATAACATCATTTTTCACATTGGCCAGCACTTTAGAAATCACTTAAAAAACTTCTTATAACTCACAACTCTCAGAAATCCAAGCAGGAGATGTGAAGTTTAGTCCCTCCAGCTGCTAAATCTAAAGCATGCACTGACAGATAACACGGGCCACGGCTGCCTGTTATCTGCTGGCAGATTCCTGGCCTTTGAAAAAATTCTGGCCCTAGCCAGCGAACGGTTTACTGTTACAGGACAGTAGCTGTTCTTACGTGCTCTCAACTAATATTGATGACTCTTAAATCTAAGAGTCCTGTGGCTTTTACGCAGCCCATTATGTAGTGCTTCCCAGTTTTAAAGCCCTTGAGACGACAACGTGATAGGTGCTTTCGACACTCCTTCCTACTCTCAACTATCATATATCTCTTCTTCAATTTTAGGATTAACTTTACAAAGATGTTAATCATAAAATTTCTCCTATAAATTTTATGTAAGTGAGGACACCCCAATATCAGGTGTAACACAACAAGAACAGACATGGCAAAAGACTGGCTAGAAGGTTTGGTCTTCCTTTGACCTATTCCAAACAAAGTAATGGAAGCGCTTAATGAATAAACAATAAATGATGATAAAAAAAAGTGAAAAGAAATACAAATAAGCTATTTGAAAAATTAAAAAATAATCTCACAACTGCAAATACCTTGTGAGCTGAACATGATGGGTTTCAATCAGCACACCGGTGTGCATCAATGAGCCTGTGTTTGCAGAAATCTGCCTGTGGTTTTGTTTGTGAGCTGCTTGACCTCGCAATGACAGACAATGTATAATGCAGGAAAGCTTGCTGGAAACAACATGATGGCATTGGAATAAAACCAGAATTACTCTACACTTCAGTTTCCTGCAACGTGTTTCTACAATACCCTTGTTTAGGGAATAGCTCTCAAAAATTTGTCCTATTCTCTGATTGTTTTCAACTCAAGTACTACATTAAAAAAAAAATATATATTTATATGAAGCAGTGGAGCTGCACTGCTGTTCTTGTTTCTTTTTTTCCAGTTTCCCTGGACACATGTTAATTTTTCACTCAGCATCTGTAATTGTTTGACTTGAACTGATTCTTCTCTCCTTTCCTCCATCCTGTCATTTGCTCTAGATAAATATTAATCTTGTCCTCCATGTTTGTAGTTGCTTCATCAGAATGGAAAGCATTTTGAGAAGCTGATTTAAGCAGCCAGCCTAAAATAATGTACTTTAACATGGAAAGGAGAAACAACAAGAAATAGGTCAACTAAATTCTTCAAAGAATTCCGATTGACCCATTGCCCTAAAGAACCAACTGTCATTAAAAATGTGTTTGCTATCTTGCACATTATGGGAAAATCAATCCTCCTTTTTCTCTGGTAACTAAACCGCTAGTAACCTTAAACGACAATCGGTACTAAAGCAATCAGTGCACTAAGTAATAAGAAGGGTGTTAAAAATAAATTAGCTGAAGAATCAGCCTGGAAATCTCTACTGGGACAAGAGATAATGAGGTTGGGATCCAACACACCCACTTTAGGGGTGGTTTCACCATGGTTTAGGCTGAGTGGGAGTTACCATAGCCTCTTCCTTTCCCCAAACTTGTTGTACTTTCCTCCCCCTCCCTTGTGTTGGCACTCATATAATCCTGCTGTTGACTGATTTGTGGAGCTAAGATGGCAAAACACCATTCATTTCTTTATTGTAGGGTTAGTGATCTTCTGATTAGGTCCCTTCTAGGATTGATGGGATGAATAGCACAGCAGGCACAAAGGAAGGAGGCAGGACCATGCACCCAGGAATAAGAGTGAAGGAATGGTCTTAGAAAGGTTTAACTGTTACGGAAATACAGCTGTAAGCCATCTTAGATGGTTCATGTGTCAGTGTAGTGGCTTATGCCTGACTTAGGTGAACTGGATCAACACCTTCAGTCGATACCCACCTCTCTCCACTGGCTGTGTAAGGATGTACTGCGGGAATATTTGCCTAAAACGTAGGCCCAAGTCAAATAATAAAAATGAATGCTGGACTTTGCCCATAAAGGGAAATTCATGACTTCAGTGCCTCTCTGGTGCATGAGCCTACCCTCAGAACCAAAGAGAGAAGTCAACCTTGCCTCCCAGAAAATGCTACTTACCAATGAAACATCAGACCAACAAAAAAAATCTCCTGGTTTTATGAGTGAAGTTAGAGAGCTGTTACCCAGAAAAAATAGACAAGTAATTCTGAACGAAGGAGAAGCCGGATCAAAGAGAAGTTAGAAGCCATTGGTGTACTAGTGACTGTGATTAATTAGGGGACGACTGTATTCATGTACCATTTTACGCAGATGATTCAGAAGTGCTATTTGAAGAGCAGAGATAAAATCTAGGTCCCTTAGAAATCAACAGTCAAAACCCTACTGCCACTTCAGAGCGGCCATGCACATGGACTCGTTAGGCTTCATACTGACACTGATGGTCGTCACTTCAGGAGGTTGCTACATTACGCTGCTACTAAATGCTCAAATTTGAAAATATACTTTCCTTCTACCTATTCATTTATGTTTTTAGAATTGGGACTTATGTAGGAAAACTAAAATCAGCCCCAACCCTCTTACAGGGAGAAACACCAGCTTAAGGTCCAGTTTGGGGCCTCCCTCCTCCTCTTTGCTTTTTGCTCCTTTTGCTGTTTTCTGCACTATAAAGGCAGATTATGAGAAACAGGCTGAAGTAAAATAATACATAAAGACATAAGCACACACAAGCACACACCACACATACACACTCACACTGTTCAGGACTAATCCTGCTGACTCGTAATGACAGCTGTCCTTCGTAATTTAAGTTGTTAACTGTTCCAGATTTAACAAGATGTATTTGCAAGAGAATAACCTGAATTTAAAGCACTAAGCACACTAACAACAAAAACATTCCTCTCACTATATATATAATAGAGAGAGCGAGCTTGCCAAGTAGCTCTCTGAGGCAATACATAGAAAATTATCCTATAGTAAGATACTTAGGAAATCACTATTTTATCTCTGGATCTGGTTTAATTTTCTTGCGGGAGTGAGGACTAAGTTCTGAACTGGTGGAAAGAGAGGGTGCAGAACTACTGGTGCTTTCTCAGCTATATATCATCCCTCTCCTTTACCATCACCATTCTCCATTCCCTGTGCCTTCTTCCACAAAGTTCCCCCCAGGCATCCCTGATAACTCACAGACCAGATTTCCAAAAATCATGAGACTGGGCTAAATAAAGATCATGAGATCTTTAGTCATGAGATGCTCCAAAATAATTAACATGGGAGGCTTTTTATTTTCTTTTTATTTGCCTCTGAAGCTGCGGGTGGCATCTGCTGGCCCCAGGACATGTGAGAGCTCTTGGTGGGCAAATTCTAGCCCAAAACACACAACTGAAACTGGCTGCTCTGAGAGAGCTCCCATTCCCACTCCCACCCCAACAGGAAGATGCTATTTGACCCTTCCCAGCTCTTCTTCCCACCGAGGTCCTTCGGGACAGCATCTCCACCCTGGCTGCTCCAGAGTCCTGCAAGCTCCTAGGAAGAGGAGGACCACAATGAAAAACTCCCCTGGCCAAGCAGGCAAGGGAAAGGCCAGGTCCCCATCCCACCTCCTGACTCTTTCACACTAGCAACTGGG
>NW_010533200.1:55895-88352 GCF_000687285.1 Phaethon lepturus
CAACTGAGCTAAACTGTATTTTACAATAAAGCAAGAGGAGAGAAAGCTCCGGTCTCCATCTCTCAAGCTGCCTGGGGCTGCGCCCACTGATGCACCACACATGCAGAGCAGCCACTGAAACAGTACCCGGCCCCTCACCGCTCCAAAATCAGGCCCAAGATCCTACGCACAGCACCAGCATGAGCCAAGATGTTCCTCTTCTCTTCACCTCCTCCCCTTCCCTGGTCACAAAACAAAGCAAAACAAAAGACACTCTGCAGGAGTGGGTGGATGGATGGATGATTTGTGATTTTTTATGTTTTCGCATTACAATGAGAAGGAATAATTGGGGAAAAAAAGAAACAATACTGAGGAGGATTAGTGATATTTGGGGCACATCTGCTGGAAAAATGAATTAGTCTGTGCATTCCAGAAACTATGAGCATGTTCTCAAGATGATATATGCTCAGTTTGAATGGTCCATGGACCTTGTCCTGCCATGTAACTTCCACAGTGCTGGCAGGAACAGAGCACAGACAAAAGTTGCGACTGAGATCTTAATACCTTCTGTGCTCTCTTCCTCATGTATTTGTTGAGGATTAAAAATTCTCAGTCATTAAGCTTCCACTCTGTCTACACCAGATAGCTCGCTGTTCACCTTCCAGCAATGAGGCTGTGGAGCACTACGAGCACCAGAAGCACTACCAGCGCCTATCACAAGTATTGTGATTTTTTTCCCCATGGCACTCTGATGAGCAAGGAGCCAGACACTACAGTAAAAAGAGGTGCACGCAATGTGCCTGGCTTCTCCCCGCTCCCTGCCTGCATGGCACGGCTATAATCACATTCAGGCTTCTGAGGAAACGTTGAGGAAAAGCACTTTTTTTTTGAATGTGTTAGATATGGTGGAGGAGAACAAGAAATAAAACGTCCATGCCTTCAGCCTGCCACAGCTACCTACCAACAATTTTTGCTCTATGGGATCCAATGGCTAATTCCTTAATGCCTTAATCTTTACTCTTGGGTGATTTTACAACTCTCTTGAAGCTCTGTAAATTATTGAACCATTTGTTGTAATATACAGTGTCCTCACAAGGCATCATCTCCCTCTGCATTTGACTAGTAAGTTAAACCTTAAGAGACCTTTTTACGTTCTGTCTCTTAGCCAGGACTATACACAGCACGAATCTACACAAGAGAAAAAAGAAACACACCAAAATTTCCAGTTTATGTTGAGTTCTGTGGCAGGTTTATATGTAATTTATCATAATGCAAATTGCACTGATTTGGGGTAAGATAATGGTGATGAAGCAGTGCCCTTCAAAAGCCTAAGCTTTATCTCTGGATGTATTTAGTACGGGGAAAACATTACTGTAGATGTCAAAGATAAAACCCAAATTAGATCATGCTATTGTATCTGCAATTTGCATTATGTCTCACTTGGAATAAATCTCTTCCTAAAAATCCCACATTAAAAATAATGAGAAGCCTGGAGGTGTAAGAGCAAAACACACCTCTGCAGTCTCTACTTACATTCATTTACAGAGGACTATCCCTCCCTCCATTGATTTTTAAGAGAAACAATCATCCTCTACCTTTACTACATACACATCTGCTCTCCGTGTCCCTTGATTCACCTCCAGGAGCGTGACTCGGGGAGCACAGGGAGAGGGAGGGAACCGCGGGCTGGAGCAGGCAGGGCGGCTTGCAGGACACGCTCCCTTCGGGACAGCTTTGCAGTCTGGTCCGTATTTGCATCCCGGCACACCTGCAGGCACTTCAGCATGGGAACCAGCTGCCATGCCTAGTTCCCACCTCCTTCCACGGGCAGAAGCGAGAAGGAAAAAGCACTCATAGACTCGGCGTGACAAAGATGACATAGACTCAGATGACAAAAAAGACTATTTCATCACGCAAAGTTGCAATTTTAGTGGGCACTGAATGCCACCACTGGCACCGTTAGTTCCCCAAGGCTGCTGTTCCACAGGCAATAGCGGCCTCACACTGGGCTTTTCAAAATATATTAAACTATTTACGTGAACGAGGAAAGCAAGCAAGGCGTGGTGGCTGTGTCAGGGGTGTGTGTGCAATAACATCTTTTATCAACAGGAACTCAGGAGCTGGAAAACCAGACGTGCTTCCAGGCACTGTCAGGCATCCCACTCACTTTCAGCCTGGTTTCCCTAAGCTGCTTTCCGCACAGGAGGACACCAAAGGGCTGCAATTCCCAGTTCCCAAATTTGTAGGGAAGCGGAAAGCTCTAGTGCTTATTTCTGAGCAAGTTGATATCTTAAAGCAGTTGAAAAAGGGAACACACCTGCAAATAACCGACCTCAGAAAGAGAGGAGGAAAGAAAAGGTCTCAGGCATACGGGCAAAAGAAGATCAAGGTCTCCCTTTCAATGGTAAATGCCACTGTTTTCTTTAGAAGAGTCCACCCCTTATTCCACTAAGATCCCATTTAATTTTCTCCGCGTAGCTGTTACGGACTTGATGTTTCAGCTCAGACCAAGAGACAAAGCACAGAAGAAACCATCTGCCCTGGTCCCCAGCAGCCTGCTGGGATTAACTGCACAAGCAGCTAACTCTGCACGCTTCCATTAAAGGAAGGCTGGTGACAGCCTGCATTTTGTGTTTTCCACAAATTAGACGTTTTCATAGGAAAATCTCACTCTTGCATCTTCTGCACAATCCAACACTATGGTAAAAATGATGGCATTTAGAAATAGGGAGACCTCAAACCAAATCATGCTCTTTAACATCCTAGGTGTTCCCAGAAGCTCTGGTGGAAAGCAGCATAATGGCCAATTAGTGAGGATGATTGAAGAGAAGCCATAAAATATTAATAAAGCAACTGAAAAACATGCTTAAAGTAAACCTACTATTGTAATTACATCTTAGGAGGCTAGGATTTCAGAGCTTTATATTTCTATTTTATATGAAAAGCATTAGGTTAAAAGAAAGTTATACTTAAGAGTACCGTATAACTGTCTTTATTGTGGATTGTAGGAGTTTCAGAGGTTTTGCATGACGGAGTAGATAGAACTGGCAAAAACAATCTGATGCTCATCAAATTTCCATTGCTACACACTGAAGGCAAACTTTGAAAAAATAAAAAATGCCCCTTTGTTTGTAAAATTAAAAGGATTCGGGTTAAAAAGATAATCCCATAATCTTAAATCTCAAAGATATTCCCTACGCAGGTCGGTAAACATAAACTGGAAAAAAAAAAAAGCAACTTAATCAGGGAAACTGACTTTTTCTTAACGACTCTTGAAAAAGTGATTGTAATGTCTCACACAACTCAGAGAATCTCAAAATCACTGTATTTTTAAATCTACACAACAGGTAGAGATTAAAAAGTTACTTTTTAAAAAAAATCTAAACAGACTCATAAAAAATTAATTCAGTCAGCTTCCACAACTTGTACCTACCTCTTGTTACAACAGTTTAGTAGATTAAAATTCATCCTTTTTGTAAAATATGATTACATTTTAAAGTCACTTTAAATGGTTACTGTATTGTTTGAGTTAATATACTTCACTGTGTCATCTAGATTGTGTTTCATTATTAATATAAGACACTCAACTTCATAACAATGTTTCTTACAATATGCACAACAGTGTGCCGACCCCTTGAAGCTGGTGGCCCTATTTAATTAAAATTTGTTTTTTAATTATTATATTGGAAAATGCTGTGTAGTAACTCTCATATGCTTAGCTATGGAGAATTTTAGAGAGAGCCTGAAGTAAAGTATCTTCATCTTGGTTTTTAGAAATCAAAAATTCGTGCCGACGTCTGCTGGGGAAGCTGCGATTCGGGGGCACCGTACAGTGCGGGTTGCAGAACAAAACCTGCCCCAGGAGGAGCAGGGGCTGGGATGCAGGCACTGAACCATGATGCTCTAAACAAAAGAGCATTTGCAACAACAATGAAGTTGCGGTTCCCACCATACTCGGCACAACTGTATTGCAGAACTGTAATTATCTTGATGTTCAAGGCCAAGTGCCTCAGTCTGGTCTCAACTGTCAAAACTTTCAATCATCATAACACAAAGAACAGACACGCAAGAAACTACTTTATACTTTTTTCCTCCCTAACAAGACATTATTCTGATACCCTCATCTCTGCACCCAACTATCCTTTCTGCCACCTTCCTGTTGTTTATCTACTAATGAAAATAAAAATGTCTAACTTGGGAATTATAAATATGCACAGAAGCCCCATATGTTTTTTATAATTCAGTCTTACTGAATTGTAAGGGGGCTTCCTGGGTTTTTGCATTTGCAGCCAGGAGACAAGGAGCCCCATTACCTTGTTCTTTGGCAGTTAAATTTCTTTTTTGTTTTGGAAGATCTAAAATATTTAATTCCAGCCTTCCTGGAATTTCTTTTTTTAGCCTTCACCTCTGATCTGCTGTGAACATTGTGAGGGGCTTTCCAGAACATGAGCCATATTGGAAAAAATACTAACTCGTTATGATTTTATCTTCTCCACAAATAACTTAAAGGCAAGTTATTTTTTTTTCTCCTTTTCTCTTCTCCTTTTTCCCTATCTGATTTATCTTCAGTGAGAAAAAGACAACCTAGCCATTGGCAAAAATCCCACTTAAAGGATAGTCTAATACATGGGCTATTTTGACACTTAGCAAGTGTATGTTTGGGTGTATTACACCGCATTCGTATGGCTTACAATTTTATCCAGCTAACCTTTCTATCATTTAACTATGAAAAAAAACCCCAAGTCTTATGTTACAGAAAGTTTAACTTGGCTAAATTAATAAAAACACAATTGTAAACTATGGTCACAGAGAAGTTGGCTGTTGTTTAATAAACTGCTATTTAAAATATTTTAATTAAAACAAACCTCAGTGTGTGTAGTTTCTCTCAGATCAATGTTCTGCAATGCATATATATATTCACAGTTATGACAGTGTGTGGGAATTCAGCTACATCTAAACCCCTCTAGTGGAGGGGTTTTACATGTTCCTATAAAATTATACTACCAAATAGCTCCGCTTTGTGTAATTACGCTCAACCTTCCCCTTTTTTTTAGTTATACCAATGAAGATAAGCAAATGCATTATAACAAAGGTTTTCAAAAAACCTCCCATATAGGTGTGGTAACAGAAATCCCATCAATATAAAACCAGGAGTAAAAGTCAAGAACCTAAAAACTGCTGAAAATTGATGGAGCAAGATCATTCAAAAAGAAATAGGTGTACAACAGGTTAAAGACAATAAAAGAGATTTCACATACGCTAGAACAAAGGGAATCCTAAATTTAGACTGGTCTGCTGTTAACCAGAACGCCAACAGGAAACCCGAGGTGCTCCATACATATCTCTCCCCCACTGAACACCACTAACCGATAAGGTCATACTCATAGGACATTTTCTTGCCAAGAGGTGGGAAGGAGAGGTCAGGTGCCAGAGGTAGGCAGGCACCCATGCCAGGTTAGCAGTTTGCTTTGCTTACATAAACCCATCTGCCTGACAGCAAACATGAGCTTAGCTTGGCACAGCTTCAGGGCCAAATGCGTTATTTTCACATCAGGGATTTAACAAGATTTGACTTTAATGAAAGAGACTGAAGCCAATGTTAGCCATGGCAGGGGGGTTGGACTAGATGATCTTCAAAGGTCCCTTCCAACTCAAACCATCCTATGATCTTGTGATTATACCTGGCCATCAGGGCTTGATATTAAACGCCTCTATTGTAGAAGAGCCGCGGCAGGACTTGTTCAACAGCAACAATGCTGTCATGCCACAGTGTGCGCTTGCAGGCCTCTCATGTCTGCATGCTCCTTGACTTCAAACCATACAGCCGGCAATTAGGAACCTACCTTCTCCTCGTATTTTAACATAATCTAACAGACATAATAGCAAGTAGGTGTAAAAATGGAATTGTAAGCATGGAACCATCCTCAAACTTGGTTATTGCCCAAGTTCTTTGGACACTGAATTTTAGCTATATGCTACTTGAAATTATCAACTATGGGAAAGAATGTGTAAAATCATCAATGATAAACTCTGCAGGTGACGAATAAGGGGAGTGTGTAAATGAAAAGAACAGGCCAGCCACACAGCTATCTCAAGGAGAAGCAAAAGAAGATACGCTGTAATCAGTAAGGAGGATTTACTAGACCCTGAACTGTTTGGAAGAGTTGAATTCGTAAGTGTATTAGTGATGAATTTCTAAGGTAGCTTCTGAAGCCAGGGCTAAGTGGTTATAACTGGTGCGTGATCTGCTGCTTGCTTTTACAAAGCACTGTGGGAGCGCCTTGTAAAAAGAGAAGTCTTGTCAAACCGCTCTAAAACTAATTAAAAAGAACAAACACAACATTAAGTCTGTAGCTAGGTTTCCACATGACAGCAAAGGACTTTGATCAGTGCAAGTATTTCCACGGGCAAGGAGGATAAGAGGCGAGGCTCCAGAAGAGGCATCCGAACCCCCGGCACTTGCAGCAGTTCAGCTGAATCAAAGATCATCCCACGTGCAGCATCTCGGGGCGGGGGGCAAGGGAGGGTTTGTACATGACCAGGAAAACTTTCAAACTTTAAACAGTACCTAGTTTATACATATCAGGATGAGAGTAATGCGATAAAACTCTTTGCTTGGGTTTAGGAAAAGGCATAGCAGATGGATGTGAAGGCTGCCGGCCACTTACACCATTTGAGAATTAAACTGTCAACAGATACACCACAGTAATCCAATTAGAAAAGGCTTTTTGCATCCTGACAAGTGAGTATAGGTTGAAGATTAGCTGAAAGACACATCCTCCAGATAAAAATCCACCTACAGAAGTGGTAGACCTCTTCAGTGAGCCCTGTGAATCTGATATAAACTCCAGACTTCCAACATTCATCTCCAGACACCTGGCGACATGGACAGGAATATAATCAACAGAAACATGACAACATTTAAAAGTGTAACAGACTTCAGCTTTTGATTGTGTTATATTAAAATGTAACTTTACTCTGTTTTTATTGTTTCAGTTATCTTCTGGAGCAAGCAGTCATGTGGTTGTGCTATCTGGGCCATAGCCTTAGGTCCAACCCAGCATCACTTGGGTCCAGCCATAAGGCACGCTGCCCCATCCCTGCACGCATTAGCAGTGAGCCTTGCCACAAAACCAAGCAAGGACCCATTTTAACATGCACCTCTGAGTTAAACACAGTGGGCGAGTGGGCACACAAGCTTCTGCTGAGAGTCTGTGCCAGGAAAGAAATGTCTTTCATGGGGATGCCCATCAGGTTTCCAGCTGCGGGCAGCCCAGGACTGGTGCAGAAGAGCTGCCTCAGCTGCTCTGGACTTGCCACTGACTGCTTTTATGTGACCTGGAAGAGATGAAGATGCTCTACCTCAGCTTCCCACCCCTTTGCTGAGGGGGACAACACCCTCTTGCTAAAAGGGTGTCTCAGAGGCTTCCTTTGCTGTTAATAACTTTTGCAGAGTCCATAGCAATCCTTAGATGAAAAGTGTTTTGTACATGTACAGCTTGTAATGATTTGAAGTTACAGTTCTCTGACAATATATACAGACCCAAAAGCAAGAAATTTGCCAGGTGATACCTCTTAATCTGCGTATCTAAAACTAATACATATTTTCAGGAATTCATGACACAAAATGGACAGTGTGATAAAAGGAGAGAAAGGGAAGTAAATATCACAGTTGACTGCTGTGCTCTTCAAATACAGCATGCACTGCCCAAGAGCCAGTGGAAGACTTATTATCCATACCTTTACTAATTGCAAAGAATAGTTTGTGTCGGCTCCTTATATGTTTAGATATCAAGTCAGCTCATGAGATGACATCTGGGGTTCGCTGCTTTTTGGCATGGGTAAATGTAATAGTCATATGGAGAAACTTCAAAGCACTGCGAGTAAGATTTATGAGACGCTATGTCTCACAGTACATAGCTGATGATGAAGATCATAAAAAGAGAAAATGTTAGGCTTTTCCAGCTTTTGCACCCGTCATGCTCTGAAAAATGTTTGGAGGAGTTCAGCTCTGCTTCTGGACCATCCACTGGACTGCTTACAGGGTCCTTGCCAGCTGCCCAAGTGCTGCAAGCCTCTGGGGCTTGGAGGGGGCCACAGGCTGGGAGGAAACAGAGGTACCCATCCGTATGCAACTGCTGCCAACCACAGGGACAAGCTTGCCACGTCTACACCAATGGGGATGTCTGCTTATTCAATAAAGGCAGAAGAGGGCTTTCCTCACAAAAATATCAGGCTGATGAGACAGAGAAAGTTGAACATTGATGGAAAAGACTGTACTGGGACATCTGTGCAGAGAACAAAATTAAGGAATACTAATAGTAAGGAAGGTTCTATAAGCAAATGATCATTTCTGTCTCCATCGGATGTGAAAAACTTATCTCAGCTGCAGAGAGCGACAGATCCACAGCAATCAAAGGGAAATTGTGTTGCAGTTATGAACACTTAGTTTCACTACAAACATCAAAACAACAGCGTGGCATAGCACTGCTGAAAAAGAAGAAAAAATTCTAGACCTGCAGCGTTATACAGACCTTCACTGGGATGCAACCACCCTATACAAGCTTTCTCACGGTATTGCCATACAGAAACCGCAAGGAAAGACAACCAGGTATTCTTCTCTGAGGCACCAAGACACAACGGAAGCTGTTATTAGAACACTGATCGTCAGCACTCGACTTTTCCTGCACAAAAAACTGTTAAGACCTTTGCGAATGGGAAAGGACACATTCTCAAAATGGTGCAAATCACCCAGCACCCTAATAGCTGTAATTAAGCTCTTGAAAATTAGTATACTGTTTTTAACAGTATTAGACCTTGCCACTGTTTTTGTATGTTTATTATATAAACGCACCTGGAATCCAGCAGCATAACTTGGAAGACCTAGGACACTGTTAAGGCAGCAACAATACAAAATATTTTAATGCCTTTACTGCATCACCTTAACATTTGAATGAGGTATCGGAGAGATGACCCACAATATCGTCCCATACTGTAGACAATATCCCTGCATTTAGAGGAGTGTTTGGGAATGACAGAATTTCTTGTTTGGTGGCAAAGACAAACTTGGTCACAGATGTTTGAAAGTGCTGGCAAAGCCCCACAAACCTGTGAGGATAATCTTTGTTCAGCCTTGCCATTGCAAAACCATGGCCTTTCATAAGCTAAAAAAGAGTTAAAGATGCAGTAAGGAACATGAAGGAATCAAGTGAAGGTTTGCTGCGCAGGATTTTGGCTGTTACACACCTGCGATCCCACCGCTCTGGCAGAGCTGCAGAAGTCTAACTGAGAGTGGAATTTCAGACCCTCTCGCCCAAGATAAAACACTCATTACAGCTACCCTAGTTGCCAGATTTCTCTACTTGGAAGGTGAAATTCACCCAAATAAACCTCTCTGGCCTGAAAAACAAGGATCTGGTATCAGACTAAGGTGGGAAATTACTATCTGAAGAACGGATATACGTAAAGATAACACAGAAGCAAATCTTCACATTTACTTTTATTGCTATATGTTTGCAAGAGCCAAACACTGAGAACTTACTAAACAGTATGAATAGGGACTTCTGGCATGATGCTGTGAAAACAGCTACAATTACCTTCTCATGACACGAAGTCAGAATTCATGGTGGCCAAGTTAGGTATCATGATTCCTCATGTCAATATGGTATCACAAAAATAAATTAGGAGCAAAAATGAGTAAGACGTAAAAGACCTCTAACTGCTATATTTGATTACTAGAAGATTTACAACCACTTAAGATTTCTCCCCTCTCTGAAGTGAAATCGAAGGAGAGATGCAGAGGATATGGGAAATTCTCTGATGGTCTTTTTCCCTAGAAACTGCTCCTTCCTTGGGGTTAGGCAGCAAAGGAGGCAGAGAGAATGCCCTGTGCACAGGAGAACTGTGGGAACATGGAATCTCTTCCTTATTTCAGGGGTTGGGTTTTTTTTCCCCTTGGGGTGCTTTTGTTCTGTGACAATTACATTTCACTTTTTGGGAGCATGACCGCAGAGGAGAATGGTCGTGGCAGCTGCTGAGCAGAAGGACCGCAGGCACTGAACTGTGGCGAGAGCTGCGGGAGGACCCAGCGATGGCGCGTGCTCACAGCAGGGCAGGAATCGTGGGAATTCACACCCAGAAAGGGGAGACTTATGGCCGCAGTGGTTATGTCCTACAGGAGGCATCAGGATGGGGCTGGAAGTACAGCTCATTCAGGAACCGCTGTGTCACCCATGCCTCCAAAACCCGTGTGGATGACACGACGCATTTGCTCTTCAAGGGTTTGTCCCTGGGAAGTACAGGCAATTCCACCTCTGTCCAAGCCCTTACCAACAGTTCATCTCATCTGCTTCTGCAGCACTCAAAGATACATGAAATAAAGCCGGAAAAACTACACAGGCTTTCCATAGTGTTCAAGTTCATTGAATTTGTTTGCTTAAATTAAATGACATCCTTTAACCCTTTAGCCATGCACATAGCTCCCTGCCATCAATGGCACGATTGTTAGTGTGTACATTGTTCACTTCTCTACACTAATTTGTACATAAAGAAAAGAAGTTAAAGGGGTCACTATTCTGAGAAAGACATGATTAAAAATGTATGTCCTTCTTCACTCACGTCTTTACGTCACAGGAAGTGAAGCTAATTCTAAATCACCTCAAACGAGCCAGTAATCAGGTTTCAGAAGTACCTTGCAGAAGCTCAGTTTACCTTTGTGCCCGTAACAGAAGACTCCTGAAGACAGAGAAACTTTCATCATGTATAAATGACTAACAATTACATCAAAACAAATGGAGGGCTTCAAAGCAAGGTGGAAAAACGGGAGGAAATTCCATCTGATTAAGATAGGACATAATTACCTTCTACAGGAAATAAATGCTGTATTTTTAACAAGTGACCAGTCAGATAGATGCAGGGTCATGATTGTCTAGTGATTTCTCATCAAGTTGCAGCTTATCTCCCCAGAGAGATGACAGATCTTAGTATTTTCTTATCATTATTTTTCTACGTAGGCTCTTAATTGGGAAATAGAAACATGAGAGCTCCCAGAGCAGGCTGCATTTCATTGACTATTACCATTCACATTTCATCTTTTACAATTAATTCAAAGATTCATAATTACCTTATACTGTATGTTACTCAGTTAACACTGAGTTAATACTGTGGTAACATTTCAGTAATACCAGAATCTCCCAACTATCAGTCTTAGCAATTCTCTGCTCATTCGATTTATGATTGCTGCAGTTCGTGTGCCAATATACACTGCTGCTATTGAAACCAACCTATGCTGTTTAAATATTAAATAGATATAAAATCTGGATCATTGTAAACAATAAATATTTATATACAAGCAGAAAACACAGTATTATGATTAATAGACATAAATTAAATTTGCAAATGGATATGAAGGTATTTAAAGAAAGGACAAAAATAAGTAAAATAAAAGTTCTTAAGTGAGATTGGGACAAGATTCAACAATGCATCTTCATTAAATATTTCTGGTAATAGATTACTTGTTGATAACATTCTCCACCTCATTCTGGAAAGGGGATGAAAATCATCCAACTAATGACCAACATATGTGGGTAAGTGTGTCAGGTTAGATGTAAAAAACATTCTCATGCAACATGGAGCCTAAAGGCACTAATGTAACATAAACCAACCACAGAGTACACACTAAATTTCTAGTGCTTTCATTCAGCAAGAAAACAGAAACATTCAATAATATTTGTATCAATTTACAGGATAAGGGATTCCAGAGCCCCCTTGATCATGGTTGGGTGGGTTTTCCCCCGGCCAACCTGACTGCAAACACAACCCCAACTGCCCTTCTGAAGAATAAAGTGTTTCACCAAAGCATAGTTAACTCTGAAACCTAAAGATGGCAAGGCTATAAGCAGTGCTCACTCTTTAACTTCCGATCACTTTAATATCTTGGCAGTGGGACAGTTAATTTTTAAGTCAACAACTATGCACTGAAAATACAGTTACAGATCAAATCTTTCTTTGTGTATGAATAATATGGTGCCTCTCCTCTAAATATGTACCGTGTCTGTTCTGACTACAGCGTTAATTATTAAGTATGTTCATCAATTATTAATATAAGATTATTCTCTTTAATTTTTAAAGTATACTTAGCCTTTTCTTCCGAAGATTTCTAGCAAGAGACCTTTAAAATGTGATGCAGGAAAATTCAAAACCTGAGACATAGATGAATTAATTCTATTTATGTACATATCTTTGTTTAATGAAACTTTCTACTTCTAACCATTCCTTTTTACAGTATAATAGTACATAAACATGTTAAATGAAATTAACTGGTCATAAAATCTATTTTGTGATGCCCAGTGCTGCACGTATTTTGCATTAGCTCTATGTAATGGATAATGGACTTCGTAATGTATTTTACTGTGAAAGTCATTCATGAGAAGTCTGGCAGGAAAATCACTCCTTAGCAAAGACTAAATATCCCAACTGTCTCACAGCTCTATTCAGGGTTTCACCGGTCAGGCAAAAAGTTTGTCTGCATCTCCTCAGGAAGGTACTGCTGCCCTAAGCCCGGCTCTGATCTCAGGGAGCATCTCCTGTCCCCCTTGCTGGGGAAAGCCCAGCTCACTTGCTGCTGCCGTGTCCCTGCCACTGACTCCTGGCTCCTTCCACCGATGTGTTTTTCATTACAGCCCTGAGCCAAAAGGCACAGAAAGTGAAGGACAACCCTTTGACCTAGAGGGCTGGATCTAGCCCAGTAGGCATACACATCATCTAGATTTTTTTTACATGGAGACTTAAATAATTTATGTTTTCAATTTTTTATAACTTCAGCAGTGAGAGGCAGAATTGGGAACAGCCCCCTCTGCTTCACCCCTTGTTTGTGGGGGTCACAGAAGACATTGTTGAGCCATCAGCATAAATTACAGCCGGCAGCACGTCAGTGCAGAACGCTTAACTGCGTGTGCAATTTCAAATACATAAATAATCCCACTGACTTTACTGAAGCACCAGAAAACACTCAGCTAATATTCTTCCATGACTTCTCAGGACCATCTGAGAAGCAGCACTTTGATCTTTATTAGCTGTCAAGTCCATGATGAGGCAAAGTACGTTCCTCAGCAGGCTGCTGGAGACAGGCCTGGAAGCAGCTATGTCCTTCTGGAATTTATCTGGACACACAGAAACTGAGGCTGACTTTTGGAACTTTCCATAAATGTGTATTACTGCAGTTTCTTGGGACTGTGAACCATCCTCATGCTCTGTGCTTGCTGACAACCAAGACTTGACAACCTCCTACTGAGGCTGCACAGCCCCACTATACCATGGTACGAGGGGACTGCTGAGGGGCCAGGAAGGCGTTAACATGCAACCCACGAACCAGGGGATGTGTCCCACCTTTTTCCTTCCAGATAAAAGAAGTAAGATTGCATAAAGCATTTTGAGAAGAGATTCGCACAATGTGAGTTGCTTCAGCAGCTGTTGGCCTCCTGCATGGCCTGGAGCAACACACAGTTCCTTCCACCATCTGTGTACTAAGGCACAGGACCTACCCTAAGTGACACAGGACTTACCCTAAGTGATGTGTGACACTCACAAGCCTTCTCCCGACCAGAAGGCAGCACCAGGAGTTTTTCTCCCTTTGACTAAGAATGTCAGCAATGTCAGCTTGACACAGAGCTGCCCTGGCTTATGGTCTAACGTATAAATCATGGGTCAAAGATAAGATAAACACATACCAGTGTAGTCCTCATAGCATTCACAAGTATAGCCCCCTTCTCGGCTCCGGCATAGCCCGTTGCTCCCGCACGGGTTGGAGTAGCAAAGGTCAATCTCCGTCTCGCAGTAGTCGCCTGTGAAGCCCGGGGGGCATCGGCACCGCAGCCCGTTGATGGGGTGGATGGGGCGGAACAGGACAGTGTTGGAGCTGATGAACGGGGCTGAGCTGTCGAACTTCAGGACAGAGACACACTTCATGTAGTTCTCACAAGGCTCGCGCAAGCAGATGTTGTCATCAAAGGGAAGCACCCTCTGCGTGGAAATCATGGTCAGCAAGGTCCTGTTGAGGTAGATCTGCTCCTGCAGGTCCTCAGAGGGGAAGAACTTATTTCGACTGCCACCGGGGAGCAAAGCCGAGAAGGTCACATTCAGAATATTAGAGCTGACGTCTGTGTCATTCTGTATGTTGAAAACGAAGATGCCGTCCTTGGCGGTAGAGAGCACTGTCGCCACCCCCTCCACAAACAGGGACAGGAGAGGAGAAAGGAACCTCTCCTGGGACATGTTCTCCAGTCGCACCGTGATGCTATTGGTGAGCATGTCATCTGTGATGATGGTGACGCGCAGGGTGCAGACTGCTGTGACACTGTGGACACCATCTGAAAGGAAGAGAGAAAGATAACAGCGACGTCAGAGAACAGGCTTCAACCTATGGACAAGGAGAATCCTGCAGTCTCCTGAAAATAAAACAGACCTGCGAGGCATTTCAGGGCACTGCGATGGGAGAGAGCAATGCATCCACCTTCTGCAGTGATTACCATTGCCTTTACTCAGGAAAACAAAACAAAATCTCTTAAGGATTGCAACTCAAAGGACCAGAGACATTTTGAAGAGCCCAGAACACCTGGAGAACACATCCCAGGCGAACAACTGGGAAGGGCTAGTGAGCAAACGGACAGCCTGAGAGCCCCAGGATGGCCAAGGTGAAGGAGCCTCTCATGACAGTGACTGAATGGATCTTCATACAAGGCACTGCTAGTCTACAACTGGTGCTGGGAAGCTGTTGCTTTTCACAGCACACCACCAAAATTATTTTCTCCAGGCATGGCTTCAGGCTTCAGGAGCCAGAACTATACACAGACAGCAAATTGTGACCAGAGCTTTAGATAAAAGTCACCTAAGGCAACAAGTCTTCACATTTGAACACCTGAACTTCTTCATTCCTCACGCGTAACTTCAAAATACTTTATGAAAAATAGGAAAAAAAAAATCAAATAAAATACATCTGTAGCAAAAAGCAGACATTTAAAAACTCTTCCATTTTATCCTTCCTTTAAAGCATTTCTGATATTGCTGTGGATGTTCTGCAATAAAACCCATAAAGAGATAAATATAGCACTAATATCTGACACTGGACTGAGAGATGCCACTGTAAAATCCCAGTACACCCTGAGGCTTACAGTAGTACTGTGAATGTACAAACTCTAGAGTATTCTATCATTATGAAACATAATTATGACACAGTGCTATAATTAATCCAAATTCAATGTGAGCATGGAATGGGAAGTTGCATCATCATTGAAACCAAACCACTTAGTTAATTCTGACTGCTTGCTAACATTAAGTACTCATCAAGAAAATACAGATCACATTACAGAAAATATGGTTAGTATTACAGAAGCATCTAGAAATCCCAGGATAGATCAAGACTGGCTTCTGATAGGAAATGTTCCCCCTCAGAGATCTCACAGTGTAAATAAACAATCAGAAATGGGGGTGAGTTCATCTCATGAGAGACATGAACTGGTTTGAGTGGCCAATATCAGGCCCACTGGGGGGTTAAGAACTGAATCCAGTTCCCCTAGGTCCCAGCTCAGTGCCATAGTCTTGGCCCAGAAATAATCGTTTCACAAGTGACCTGCTATTACATTTACTTCAATTAAACCATAAGGTAGGTGCAGAAATGGGTTTTGAATCACATCAATGTAAAATTGCAGCAAAAACTGCAACTGAATCAATCTAAACCCAATGTGAGATCAAAATTCTAATAGCACGGATTGCTAAAGGTCATTTTCCTAAGGTTTACTATCTCAAAGTGAAAGTTTATGACCCGTTATGGTCTCTTACAGGTCTTTCAAGAACAGAAGAATCAGAATGGCTCCTTTCCTGTTCATTCTGCTGTTTTGTTTTAAAAATAAAAGTATTGTTGAAAGATTTTCCTTCACTAATATAGTATCAATACAGTAAATTAGGGCATCATAATTACCCAAATGGCTTTTGACTCCCTCCTCCTGACCAGGTTATCTGTAAAAGCTCAGCTGTTGACTTTTTTTCACACTGAAGCAGCTTTTAGGCAAATAGAAAAATCTTTTTGCCTGTGTGCTACTGTGTCAAAGGCCTTACAGAAGTTCAGACAGACGACATCCATAGCTCTTCCCTTGTCCACTGATGTGGTCACTCCATCACAGAAGGCCACTAGGTTGGTCAGGCAGAACTTGCCCTTGGTAAAGCCATGCTGGCTGTCTCTTCCTCAGACTCACTCTAGAAACACGTAGTTTCAGCCTCTACCAAGACCCAAAGCAACCTTTAAAAATGATGGGTAGCCAAAATCCTCATTGCAACCTCTTCTCCTCCTACATGGTCTGTGGATTTCTGGCCAACAGACAATACAAGATGCACCGTATCTTCATAAATGACATCCTCAGACTAGTTTACCCACTTCTGTCAACTGCAGGGCTCATTCCCCTGAAAGGCCAGAAGCAGAACAAACTATTCACTTTTTTTTTTTCCCTAAAGCAATTGACATTTGCCTGCCTGTCCCATAGGGTGCTTGAACTATTTTGCTATTTGCTGCACAATACACTACAGAAGTTCTCTCATACCAGCAAGAATGATGGACAATGGGTCCTTTTCTTAAGAAAACACCATGATCTATAGCCTATGGTATGTATAGTAAGAAGACAAAATACAATCCACTGTCTGACAACGCACTAGAGTCTACAAACTGTCATAATCAATATCATCTGTCACGATATGCAAGAGCTTCCCAGCATTCACAACGGCTACTCTGACACAATTAATAAATCACTGGAAAAAGCCCAGTGTCAGATACCACACAGCCTCCTTGTTCCGCAGACAGCACAAAAGAAAACCAGGCACAGACGTATAGCTGCAAAATGAAGTCGTGTTTTAAAAGCCAATTCGACTTTGTGCAGCTCTGTTGCAGAGCATTAAAATAAAGAGAGAGTAAAAAGGAGCTGAGCATGTGTACTATAGGCAACAAAAGAGTGGCACGGCTATACAGCCAGCTGGACAACCGCCTCTTTCATACCACCAGCGAGTCTGAGAGCAGCATCACAGGATCCGATCATCTATTCATTCAGAAATTTATGGAAAGTTGAAACAATCTGTGGTTTTATGGGACCAAATTAGTATCTATTCTACTTTCAACAGACAAAATTCACTTTGAGGGCTGGAAAAAGTACAATAAAGAAAGTGGAAATTTTGTCCTCGTCTTTATTGGGAATTGAATTAAGCCCTAAATACACAATAATGTATGTGTTTTGAGATTCGCAAGTGAAACACCCCATGAAAGTTTCAAATGTTTACTGCCAGAAATGTCAGGAAAATACTATTATGAAGTACTATTTTATGGAGTGGTAATATTTTATGGCCTTTCATTCTCTGACATGCCTACCATATGCAGCTATCCAACATACACACAACCAATCTGTTATTCTGCTAAAAAGGCTCTGACAATTTGATTTTTCAAAGGTCTTATGACACAGCTATAAAAAGTCCCTATCGTGTTTTGGCAGATGCAAGATGGCTTCAGTCAGGGGTGTGAAACACCCTTCAAGTGATGCTACACAGGAGAAACGCTGGCTACACTTTACTCTTTGGAGCAGACCTTTGCACAGATGAATACATACAAGCATCCAAGGCTCAGCTGTCACCGGTTCTCACAGCCATCATCTGCTTGGCTTCAACAAAGTGGCTGGATGCAGGAGTCTTCCTGAAGGAGCTCTAAAAACAACGAGCCATGCTGGCAGATGGGACTCGTAGCATCCTGCTAAGAGTGGCTGGAGCGGACTGCCTGGATTGTAGCAGCCCAAGCCACTGCCACCCGGTCAGCCTGAGAAAAGGGAAATGCAAGATGGACCAAGGAGGAAGATAGGATTTGATCCATCCTTTTGCAGGCTTGGCTCCTAAAACCCTTGTACCAATAGTTTTTGTCACTCTGTCCTTGAGTTTCTTTTCTGTAAAGTGGGGATAATGGCACTCACATGTACATTGTGGAGTAGTGGGTGCAGATGCTGAAATGCTGAGATACTGGGGTAATGAAGGCAATGTAAATATCCTGAACAAATCATAAAAGGTTCTTTCCAAAGCTGTTGCAGCAAAGTTTATAAAAAACAAGGTGGAAAGATTAAAATAAAAGACTCTTAATGCCTAACACATCAGTGAATGGACAAAGAGTATTTTGGATGGCCGAGTAGGCACACAGGAGAAGAGGTGTTCATTACAAACACAGTCCCTGCACACTGAATTTATATCCAGCAGAATTATTTTATGTATGCTTTCTACAAAAGAAATCTCCAGAAGGTAGAAATCAAAGCAGACTGTTGTCTTTTGCGTCATTGTCATTGTTGAATAGTCTCCTTAAAAACAGAACTGCTCATTTTCATCCTCCATCAAATTAATGAAAAGATTTAATAGCAACCACATATCCTGACGCATTACAAAGAAAAGAGAAGACAGTAAGGCTGACAAAAGCTTGAACCTCTCTAAAATACACGAATAACTAAGAATTGATTAAATAGTCATTGTTTCATGATTACCTTTACTTTACAACAAATCCAATCAACTCTTAGACTTTAATCCTAGCTATCTATCTGCTGGCAGTCCATAAACCAAAGAATGTTATTATCTAGAAATGTAAACACAGCAAAGTTTAACTGAAATGCATATTTGGCAATGGCAGCACCTACCCAGAAAGGTTCTTTTGTTTGTTTTTACGTTGGCAGAAATAAAATAATTAACACTTTTTGGGCTTATTACGTACAAAGGGCTTAGGGCTAATTATGAAAGGTGCATATTTTCTATAAATACTTTAGATTCAGAGCTTTCTTTCACAGATACCCCAACCCACATTTATTGTAATTATGCTTTATAATGCATCTGGAAATAACAGATGTCAGAGTTTACGACAGCCATGCAAACTCCTTAGCTAGCAAAACACAGAATATATAACCTCTTGCTCTTCCCAGCTCACGAGAAGCAGGCATGCCCACGGGTAGCAGCCATCTCTTGGTAACACGCCTTTCAATGATCAAACCTCCATCCCCCATTGCTTCCAGCCATGTCTTTACATATGGGAGTTAATACACACCTAGTCCAGTACTAAGCCTTGATTTAATGATGAGGATGCCGTACTTCCAGCATCCTCTCCACTGCTTGAGTGGCAGTAGCACGTAAGTAGCACCAGCTCACAGCAATGGAGACCGTAGGCAATACTTGGCTGCCTGAGAGGAGCTGGAAGCCAAACCATGCTTCCTGACGTGCAACCAGCGGTAAAAAATCAGCAGATGACCCTAAAAATGAGATGCATAGTCCTGCGCTAAGCTTCGGTTCGCCTCAGAAAAGTCTTGCAGTGCAGAGTCCCTTCCTGGCATGTGTACTTCCACCACCAAGGAAACAGTTTTAAAACGCATAAAATATCAGTGTATTAATATTGTCCCTTCCAAGCCACTGCTGTAGAATCTACAAAGCTTCACTTCTAGGAGTAGAAATAAGAAGTCTATGAGCAGTCGTAAGACAAACTCCTTAAAATTTTTTCTACATTATGGCAAAGTTCAGTAGGTTATAGTGCAGATAAAAGTAAACTGCACAGAAAATGGCGGGTGGGAACTCAAGTAAGATACTTTGCTGAAACAAGAGAAAACATTACCAGGAAGGAAAATGAAAATAATCGTGAATTTACAGAGACCCTACCTCAGGGTCTTCCCATGTAGCAAGCAGCCTCACTGGAGAGGTGTTTCAGGATGGGAACTATGGATGTGACCCCAGCCTGAGTGCCTTCAGGGCACCCGGGCAAAGGACGTTGGGGCTGGTGTTGGCCTTAGCTCTCCAACAGGCCAGAGCGATGGGCAGTGCCAAATGTTCACCGTGCATCCCTAAGCAGTTTTTACCCTGTTTTGTGGTAGGAACAGATGAAAGTACAAATTTCTCTTTTGCTAGAGAAAAGTGATACTAAATGGTGCAATAACAGAAAAGTAACATCCATGAGAAATACTCTCCATCGCTTCCCTTTGGAAAAATATAAACATATTGTATATAACATCCTATCATTTCTGAGACAGGCACTAATGGATTCTGTCAAAGCCTTCTAGCCTCCAGCTCCGGGATTGGAAATGCTGCTGATGAGCAATTCCTTCTTTATACCACATTGGGTGAAGTGACATGGAAAAAATTCCCCTTGGCCACAGGAAGCTTATGTTACTGCTTTTGTCCCTTCATTTCAGGCTGCCAGTCTCAGCTCCGCGTGTTTAGGAGCACTGACTGCCAACACAAGTTGTGGGCTTTGGAAAGGATATATAAAAATAATTATCTGTTATTCACACAGTGCCAAAGGTTCACGTTGGAACCACTGCTCTGAAGAATGTCGAAGCCCAGGTCTGCTCCAAAGACCATTACGTCAACAGGAAGAGTCCCATTGACTTCAGTGGGCTTCGCTCCCAGCCAAAATCGGGCCTAGAGCCCAATTCCCTGAGTCCCTGCCAGTGCACTCGCGCAGAGCTTCACTCCCGACCCGGCAAGAGCAACAGTCTGCCCAGGAAGAGGCTGAGGCTTGAAAATCAAGGCAGCAAGAGCAGAAAGCAAAAGACGAGGGATGAGCAGGGCAAGCATGCAGACAGCAGAAACATGCAACATGGACGACACAGCACGAGCTGTAAAGGTTCCAAGGGTTTTCCCAAAACCAGGTGTCTGAATCTCCACATCTCTAAATTTCCGGGAAGGGCCAGGAAGATAAAACAGAACGCAGCTGAGCCACACGGGGTATGCAAGCACACCGGCAATGGGGGCTCTGAGCTACAAGGGAGGGGAGTGTCCTGAGGAAAATGTGTCTTTGAGGGGAAAAGAAGGTGTCTGAGGTGAACTAGTCCAAGGCTGGAAGATTGCCAGAGGACAGGTGATGGTCCACACTGGCACATAGCGAGTGCCTACATATGACTGCAACAGCGACCAGCTCTCCCTAAGTCAGCATTAACCACACTGCCTCCAGCACCGTCCCGCTGCGGCACCCGAGGGGTCTGCCCCGGCCCACCCAGGACACAGAGGGGGATGCACCTGGGTTGTGGCAATGCCAGCTGGTGCCTTGCCACTGCACTGGCCCATGGACGTGTTAGCCACATCCGCACTCGTGAAATGATGTCGGGGTCCGTGCAAGCAAAGGATCCCGACAAGTCTGTCCAGACACTTCCAGGCAAAGCCACCTCTAATGCTCGCAGGCCGCAGACACTCTTAAAAACACTTCAAGTCAAACTTCCAGACTTCGCAAGATGAGCCATCTCTTCATCCTGACAGAGATGGGTAGCTGGGACACCTGGGGAAGGTGGCCAGTGGGGCTTGGGGGCTTGCGGCAGCTCTCACTCCATGGTCCCCTTGGCAGAAGCCATAGCAGCACCAGCTACGTCAGACAGCTAAAAAAAAAACAAGCTGTGGGAGGAGAAACTGTGCATAAAGCAACTGCAAACTCCCCACATGTTTGAGAGAAAAAAAACCAAATTAATTTTGGCATCATTATTTTTAATGTAGCCTGTGCTGCTCAGGATTATTTACTTTGTACCCAATACTGAAAAGAAACATATTTTAGTTTGCAGCTTGAACAGGGGATTAAGAACAAATTGATGCCAATTGTATTGCTCAACATTGTACAAGATTGTCATTAGCTTTTCTGAAACCAGCACCTGCAATCTGAGAATTCTGAATAGAATAGCTGGTAACACTAGTCTGGGGGAGTATTTCCAGAGGTTGGGAAGTAAGGCAAGTTGGATCTTCTGGCAGGAATAAGCACTCTTGAATTCTGGTTGCAGTGAGGCTGAAAAGATGCCTGACTTCCCCCAACACCCTCCTGCAGCATCGCCTCTTGCTCTTCAGGTACCTGGTGCGCAGGGGCTGTAACTGCTGGGGGGGTGACATGCGGGCAGGGATGCAGCAGCGGCAAGGCGGGCACGTGGAAACAAGTCGTTGTCTTGAGCAGAAAGCACAAGTATGAAGGATACTTAAGAGAGAAGTGCAATATGTGGGAAGACAGCGTGAGCACGCTAATAGCCAGCTCATAACCAGCTCCTTCCAGACCATTTTAATGACAAGGAGATTTCCCTGCTAGCTAAAATGCAAACTGATTTTCCTTCCCAGGCTCTGCACATCTCCGTGTACCTCAGCTGGTTTTCCTTGCTAGCAAGGACTGGCAAGACTCCTCTGCCCAGCCATGCTCGGCAGCAGGGCTGAGCCTGCCCCAGGGTCGCGGCTCGGGCCAGCTCCTTGCCCGGCATCACCAGCTCCCGGCTGCACAGGCCCTGCTGGGGGGTGCACGGCCCTGGAGCCCACCCCGGTGCCACTCCACAGCTGGCACACAAGCCGCCATGCAGCGTTAAACTCCAGCTGAAGAGGCGGGTTTGCATTTCATGCTAACGTCCACGGAGACTGCACATCTTAGGGCACTCATCGGACCTGTTCAGACGAAAAACCCTACTCCAGATCGCTACACCAGATAGAGTCACAACTGACTTGCTGGGGGCTCTGCCACCTCCCATAAAGCTTGATCTCATTTCATGTATAATCAAAACTACTGCCTAATTACTGTGATAATTTTTAAGCCTCTCTGAACTTTAAAGGGAGAGTTCTAATATCATTTACATTTTCATTCTAATTAAATGCATAGCTAAATGTCCGTAGCTAAAGGACGGCTTCCCAGCAGGCTCGTGTTGCCTGCGGCCACATCTCGCAGGGCACCGCAGGGGTGGCCGCGGTGGCTTGGACGCGGCACTGCCGGGCAGCGGGAGAAGCTGACGAGCGTCGGGGTGCACAAAGCCTGGGCATGGGGAGCCCAGTCACCCACTCACCCCACAGCCAAAGGGCTATTCATGGGCATCTCTACCTTCCCAGCTGCAACCAGCTGTATACACGACTTGAAACAGGTTTCTTAAGCATCCGTGAAAACACCAGACAAACTAAACTGCAGTCATGCGACGCCGCAGCGTTAACCTCCTCCATTCAGGGCCTGGTCTTCAAGTCAATGACGTATTTTGTACCGAGTAAGACAGCAGCAGTGTTTTTACCCTGAGACACGCTTTTACGTCACTAACCCCACTTCAAAAGAGAGAGCCCCTGCTTGGGGTGCCTGGCCGTGCTGCCGGGGGAGCAACCGACGGGTCCCCACAAAAGCCTCCATTCTCCTCATAGCTACGCATCGCCTGCAAACATTTTTACTCACTCAGTCTGATTAAAGCAAGAACTTCCCCAGGCAAGCCAGGGCTCGGCTCAAATCTCTCCCTGCAGTTTCAAAGCAGGAGTGGATGAAAACTATTTTGGGGATGGCAAGGGGGGTGGGAAGAGTTGCGGTGGGGGCCTGGGAGTTTCAAAACCGGGAGCAGCGATGAGGAATAGCTTCTCTGCCTCAGTCTTTGCACCTGTGCTGCGTATTAGTAACCTGAAAGGGATCCTTTCAAAACAGTGTCAGCAAAACGAAACCCGCCACATTTATTTTTCTAAAAGTCTCCATATTCCTTTTGCCTGGTGATAACGCTCTGCTCCTTGCTGCGACCCACAGTGAAATCACAGGGACGCTTCCCGCTGGACAGAGTTCAGGTTTGCTATCTTGACTGGAAAACAAAGGAGGGAACAATGAAAAAAGACGATGGTCATATTTTTCTGATGTCATTTCTGTTTACAGCCAAGCTTTCAAAACAGCTACATATCAGTTGAAAGAGTTATTGATATACTGGGCAATGCAGAAACTTGCCCAGCTCCCTGTAACAGAAAAACCACCAGAAAAATTCAGCTGTGGTAGCTCAACAGGTTGCTGACCGTGTTCCTGCTCTGCTCAACCACAGCTTGGGAAACTTTCCCAGCTTGGGAAACTAAGAGGGTTCTTAGGCATACATGTATTTTTTTTTTTCAGTTTTATGTAGTTTTGGCCATCATAAGACCATTTGCAAATTAATACAAGGGAAAAACAGCTGGCTATCCATCCAGGGAAGGACAAGCAGCAATGGCTACGTGTCAGCTTCCACATGCACCGGGCACAGGAAAGGTTGGTTCAGCTACTCCTTCCGCCCCAGGAGATTCAAGCACGCTCAAACATGAGGGACCCACACAAGCAGAGTAACCCTCTCATGCTGCTTCAGTTCACATCAAATTTGTTGATGGGAGCAATGCCTGGGGCACGGATGTCCCACCTGTAACATGCGTGTCCTAAAGGAAAGGTTTCAGAGCCTTTAGAACTCTCGCTTTTCTCTCTTTCTCTCTCAAGTTCAATTAATGTTTAAGAGTTTTTAATAAGAAGTAGACAAAAATCAAGAGAAGCGATGGG
This sequence comes from Phaethon lepturus, assembly GCF_000687285.1. NCBI lineage: Eukaryota > Metazoa > Chordata > Aves > Phaethontiformes > Phaethontidae > Phaethon > Phaethon lepturus. Next base: position 80,179 of record NW_010533200.1, read on the forward strand.
GAGCATTAAGGTCCATCCACTGGGATCCAACACAAAATACACCCATCTCCCACAGTCTGAAGAATTCAGACTTTCAATTAGCTTGACTCCATTAGAAACCCCCAGAATGAAAATATTTTCTTCAATAAAATATCATGTTGTCCCCCATTTTTGGTTTAAAAGGGAACAGGTTTTCTTTTGTCTTCCTAGATTTTCAGCTGACCAGTTTTGCTAATTTTTTCTGTTGACAGAAGTCTGCTGACTTAAGCAGAGTAAGACACAAATAAGCAAATAAGAAATTTGAGGAAATAAAAGTTAAGCACATAAGAAACAAATAAAAAATATTTGCTTGCATCATGTGATTAAAATAAAGAAATAAGAACAGAAAGATAAGATAAACAGGCAAAAACATCCTTACCAGACTTTTTTAGTTCGGGGAAAGACTCACTGGGCACTGGCAATATTTATAGAAAAAATTCTACATACTTTGTCCAGATTCTCTGTTGATAGGCAATCCACACAATCTTTTAAAAATGCAATGTAAAAACAAAAAAGAACTTTGCTTAGCTAACTATCTACATCTCACTTGCCACTGGCAATGAGATCATTGTATTTTTGGCCGCATGGTCAACCAAGAAGATTATTCTTGGATCCCTGCCGTTAAAAGTAGTATGCTGGACACGAATTAGAAAAGGACAAGGCACTTGTTTCCTGTTTCTGTAGTCCTGAACCTGCACTGGGTATTTTTCTCTCCAAAATTTTCCCAAAGAGAAAAGCAGCCCAACAGACAAAATGAGTGGAATGCAGGAGCTTGACTCCTATCGCCGTACATCATCTTGGGAAGCTGATGCAGAGAAAAGGCAGGTCAAGTTATGACAGATTAAAGTGAGTAACATCAGTGACTCGGAGCCACTGGTGAAATGCAGAAACTACACTGATCTTCAGAAACGATACTGTAATCTCAAATGCCTATCTAATGATTTCTATTCAGCTGAGCTGTAGAAATGGATTCAGAACTACATGATTCACTTCTTTAAGGATCAGACAAAATTTTCTGCCAGACACTTTGTAAAACACAGATCTTGAGGGAAACAGGTATTTTGCATTCTAGAACTAATATAATGCTCAATGATTTCTATAAGCAAAAGATTATCTTTAAAGGAATTTACTACCCTGGATAACAGAGGAAAACACTCATGCTCTCAATACATCCTTGATGTTACCACAGCATTAGGAGGGCACCACCAGGACTGTACCAGGCTAGACTCTGCCCAGCAGTCTCGTGCTTCTGGTCAAGGGCAGGGTGACCTTGTCTTTCTCTCTGGGTGATGGTTCTTTCCTTCCTACTCTGTCAAGGCTGCAGATGATCCAGACAAGTGGTATCTGGTGAGCCCAGGGTATCCGAGGGGAAGGCAGAGGCTCACTATGGGTGAGTGCCAACACTCAGCAGGCATGTGCCCACCACCGAGCCATCGAGGGGGGGCAGGATGATTCCCCACGGTGCCTACATCATGCACAGCACAAAGTTTTACTGGTGCAGTGACAATTTATCCACCATTTCCAGCCATCCCATTGAAACTACTGCTCCTGCCAGAATGCTGGACATCCCGACATCCAGTAGCAAAGCCCTCTTTTTCAACCCAGGCAAAATTTCCAGGTGGAGACGAGGACACACCCAGTAAAAGACATAGGGTGACCTTAATGGTGCCATGGAAGAAGCACTTTTTCACTCCCATGGACTAAACTACCCATGGAAAAAAGCTTTGTTGTACACTGAGTTTTCTCAAGGCTGTTTGTATTTTCTACAAATTCTAATGAATATATATCTTTCCTTCATTATAGTAGCAGTGAATTTCTATTAATAACTTTAAAGGCATTATTTTTCATTGTTTTAGTTGTATTTTATGGAAAAATACAAAATACTGAGCCTATGCAAAATATCCTCATAAACTATCACTGTTAATATTGAGCCTTAAAATGTAAATCATTCAGGAAAAACATGGAAATCCTCATTCTAGGAATCTTTACCCATATAGTACCACTGGTATCAGCAGAGCCTGATCATTATGTGACTGTGGGACATGAAGCCTTCAGCCTGAGCTCCCAGACTGTACTTTGGTATGACTCCGAGAGAGCACGGCTTCCTGAGAAACCACTGAGTCAGAAGGGTGAGATTTCGCCAAGCATTAGTAGAGATCCTATCACCTTTCCATAAAACATACCAAAACCACGTGTCAGCCATTGGTATGCACACAATATGGGATAAATATTATCCCTGAGTGTGTATAAATACTATTTTTTATTAAAAACCAAAATCTTCCTTTTTGAAATTTTGTATTACACACTGTGAAAAGCAGTTGCCTCTAAATCAGGATTCTCTCTGCAAAGAGCTTATCTGAATTCCTGCAGGATGCTTCATACTGTGGAGTCATTTCCCAAGAGCTCAGATAATTGCTGAAGTTTAATTAGTAGAAAGGATTTGCTGTTTCAGTGTCCAGAGCACACTTTTTCACCACCTGAGCTCCGGGGCCATCTGTACGGACAGGACATCAGCTCTCTTGTGTGCCCTCAAGTGCAGCCACTTCTCTCTCTCTCCACTGATAAAATTACACTTATGTCATTGCCTCAATCCAGTGACATAGTTCTTGGAAGAAAAGTGTATTTTAGGTATTTTCTAAAATTCCCTCAGTTTTCAAAAACCTCTTTAGCCATGTTTAGATTTAGGCTGATATTACTGTACTTGGCCAGTGCTGAGCATCTTCATGAAGGAGCTTTCTAAAGGCTGACAGGGCAGTTATAGCACCTGCAGCCACTGCACTGGGATAATAAACGCTGCAAATGTCCTGTGGGCCTGTGAGGAGACCTGCTCTGTCTCTCCACAGGGCACACCAGAAACCCCTCTCTGCCTCCCAACCTCCAAGAAACCTGCTGATATCTGAGGTGGGTACCTAAGACCAACAAATCCTACCCACGGTGGTTCACAGCTGCAGGACCTCACTGCGCTGGCTGCTCGAAGCACTAATTTCCTTCAATGTCTCACAGGTGGACTCTTGGGAAAGGGACACAGAGGTTCAGTATTTGCCTGGAAAAAAAGACTTATTTCTCTCTGGACGTGACAGCTGGTGATGGAGAGAAAGGCAAAGCAGCTGCGACCTGGATCAGGAGCGCTTTATAAGGCTGCTGGGGTGCCTGAGCAGTCCAGGCAGCAGCAGCACAGCATGGGGCAACCCTAGTGGAAAGGATAGCCAAATTCCCATAAATGTGTGCCGGGAAGGGAGAAGGCTTCTGCACGCTCCAGGTCAGCGGCAGCATGGGCAGGAGGGCTGGGGCAGCGCAGTGGCCAGCGGTGATACCCGGCTGTCATCCAAGCCAGCTCCACAATTCATCACGCAGATGTCACCCCGGATGTCAAGTAAATAGAGCAAGATGCACGCAAAGGTACCACAACAGCTGGCTGCAAAGGCTGCAGAAAGTGTCTAGTGGAGAAAAAACATTTCTGCCAGAAATCTCACAATACTGTGTCACTGAAACCAATATAAATTAACAGAAACTTACCCATTCCAGTGAACTATTCATTGGGAATGACTTAGATAATTTCTACCACCCCATATATAGTTTTTGATGTCTATATATAACTCAAAATACTGTACTGCTAAGGATGACCATACAGCATCCCTGCTCTTGCCCTCCAGCTCAGGCTGTCCCCATTACAGCTGACTCCTGTGACTGCTGAAGAGAGGCGGATGCGGCTTTTCCTCCAGGATCCCTACAAGGGCAGAGAACGATCCCAGTGAAGTTGGCTTTTACTCCTCTTTTTTTCCTTTCTGCCTTTCCAGCCAAAACAAACTGCTGCATTTGTAGCTACAATGAGGTAGAGCAGGACAGTTCACATGGGTGAGCTATGCAGAGCAGCGAAGCAGAAGCAAACTCTGAAGTGCATTTTGGCGGGGGGGGGAAGCTGTTCACAGGCATGAAGCCTGTGGGGTGTGTTTAGTCAGACTCGAGCCTTCACGACCCCTAACTCACTCTAATTTAATCACAGTAAAATTTAAAAGGGCTTTCCCAATTGCCAAATGTACTTCAGTTTCATGAAAAAAACCCTTTCTAATTAAGGATGAATGTATAACTAAAAGTAAAAAAAAAGTAAAATTTCAAAGAACATTCAAGCTCAAAATAAAATATTCTAGCACTCCCCCAAATTAACAGTTGTCTTTGCCTCTTTTTTAGAGACCTGTTTGGCAAACACAACATTTTGCAGTCTGCTCTATGGAAATCCAACTCCATGTTCTTGTTCCAGGAGCGCTGCTGGCCCCGTGTTTAATGGCTAAATCCTTTTGCATTTGTCTTCCAAAGAGGCTCTTGTGAGCAGGAAGCGGTGCAGTGACACCAGGCTCCCGTGTTGGGCAATTTACTCTTTAAAACAGCTCAAGCTCTGTAAAATGACCTCTCTCGACTCGCTTTCTCAGTTGGCTCAAGACATCTCCTGCATGTTGTTTCTACAGCGGTAACCTGAGGCTTCAGAAAATACTTAACAGGTGCTGAAAGTTAAGTCAGCACCCAAAAAGAGGAAACATCTTAATATTACCTACCTAATACACTTTTTTCCCCTTATGTCCACACTCATAACCAGAGTTTGGGTATTTTTGTACAGGTCCATGACTCATACCAAGACACCACCCAAGGTCAATAGATAGGATATTGCCATTTATTAATATATAGTATCATTTAACATCTGCTGCATTTTACTGAGCAAGTCATCTAGGAAGTGCAGGATGCTTTGGAGGGCTCCTTAGGTCTCTGAGTGCATCTTGTATCTCTCTTTCACAAATGTTTTAACTTACCAATTAAGCAATGATGTTTCTGTAGTTACTTTAAAAGTACTGATCTCACTCGGTGCACACTGTGCATCACTGTGTAAGTGGTGGGATCTGAATAATTATACCATCCTAGAAAATACCGAGCATAATCCTAAGTTACCAGCAGAAGCTCAGTAGTAAGAAATAATATGACACCAAAGAGGTGATACAAGCATGAAACACAGAATAGTTCTCTATCTACCACTTATCACTGTAAAAGAAATATGGTGCTTCCCTCTCTCCTTTCTGAGTAGAGAGTAATGCACTCAGCAGCACTGAACTGAAACTGTCTCTACTTGAAGCAGCAAATGGTGAAGGGACAGGGATGCGGAGTTGCCTCAAGCAAAAAAACTCTGCTCTGCAACATCTTTCGTGTACTGGAGTTACTCTAGATTTGCACACAGGTATCAGAAGGCAGAATCTGGCCAAATCACTTTAAAACGACTGAACTGCTTGAGATATTAAGACCTGAGAACCCACCTCTTAATACGCCATTGCTCTAATTTCTCTTCTTAAAGCATTTGCACCAGTAATCAGAGGTGATCACTGAGCTCCGTCCTGCACCTTTAATTAAAGTCTGTTTCTGAAAGCCCTGTCTACTGGCTAATCCCTCTCTACTCAGCTGTTAGATTTGCAAAGCAGGGCAAGGAGGCAGATGCACGTTCGGGGAGGTGAACAGGGCCCAGTTTGGCATCCCAAACAGCCACAAAACATCTACAAATAGTGAAGACAACTACTTCAGATGCAAATTGTCAACAGTCAGTAAAGAAGTGGGGCAGAGAAGCACAAGCAGGGGAAAACCATGAATGCAGATATGAAAGTTAATCATGCAAGGGTAACTACATATTATTTTTTGTTCAGTGCTAGCAGTGTGGGCTCAGGTTCTGTCAGCCCTTGTCTAGAGCAGATGCTTCTGTTGAAGCAGATACAGAGACCTGCGGAGCTTGCAAAGAAGACTGGGAACTGTAGGAAGTCCTCCCTACAAGAGCTCAAAAGAGATGGGAAAGGAAGGAGAACTGGCACACCAACAGAAGCAAATTTAGTCCTCAAAGCAGTAATGTTGTGGCTTATAAGATCCTCATGAGCCGGGGAACTGTGTCAGAGAGCTCACACCCTGCTGCAGGCATGGCGCATTGAGATTTCTGCAGCATTATGGTCACTTTGCTGCCTCTACTCATGATGTATTGCTACTTACCCTCTGCTCTGCCAACATGGCAGGGCTCCGTCTCCCAATATTGGTTTTCCCCTATGTTTCATCTCCTCTCACGTGTCTGCCCCTTCCTCTGCCTCCCAGAGTGGCCACAACGTCCTCCCTCCTATTCTCACTGTAAAATTCTCTCTTCTGAGGCACGTAGGGGAAACTGCCTTCCTGGGATGGCAGACAAGAGCAGGCACAAGGGGCTTCAGTCACTGATGCCTTCTTCAGATGCTAATGAGGATAGGAAGGGTCCCAGCTGCAAACATAAATGTACCTGGTTGACTGCTGGCCGTGCCCTTCCACCACCACTCACCCAAAGTGAGCCTAACATACATTGACTATGTCTTTTCTCAGCCCCAAGGGATGAGCTTCTGTTCTGTGTTTGTATGCCTTGCTCTGGCTCTCAGGAGGCTGCTAACATAGATGAAGATAACAGTAACAAAGCAGAGGTGTCTCTACAGAAAAGGATTTGTGATCGCAATGCATATGTTTGTGGAGAATTTACTGCGTAGGCTTAAGGACTGCTCAGACTGACTGAGCTGCAGCTCCCACAGAGACCAGTGCGTGGAAAAGGACACATGTACCCAAAACCCTCTGAACTTACAGAGAAGTAAGACATGAGGGGGATGAAGTAAGTGACTGTGACTGGTACCTTCATGATGAAGAGCCAGACCTGACAGCATGGTCTGTAAACAAGGAGAATGGGATACTACGTTGCCTTCTGGGAGCTAGGATGGGATTAATACAATAAATGTAGGCAGGGAAAATGACCTCAGGAATACAGGGGAATTTTCTGAGTCACTATTTCCAAGTGAAAACTAATGAGATGAGCAGTAGACAAGTAAATGCTTAATAGGATCACACTGGAAATGTGAGACTAGAAAAGCCAAGGGGAAGCCCCCTCCGAGGTTGCTCTGGTACCCACTGCAGGTCAGCAGAGACACTGCGCAGCAGCCAAAGGATGCAGGAGCGCCGCAGAAACGGACCTGCATTGGCAGAGCTCACGGGGGCTTTCTGTGATGAAAGGCTAGTACTAAGATTAAATGGTCTTAAGCAAAGAGGGTGCTAACCTCCCCGTGTTCACAGCTGACAATTCAGAAGAGCTTCAAGATAAGTGGAAGAAAACAGGGGAGGCACTTGGCTCAGAGGTCTCATCACTGGCTCCAGCATAAAGCATAAATGAAAAGATAAATTAATTATTTTTCTTACTTCCTAAATACATGTTCTCACTTCTCATCTGTATGCCACAGTATACATTACAAGATGCTAGGACACACACTGTGTGCTTCTGCTGCTGTCAGCCCCGCAGTCCGTAAACATCAACCTAACACACACACGCCTCTCAGGCCCATGTAATTTGCATTTTCTGCAAGGCTGTGGGAATGGCTGAATATGTGACTGAAAACCCAACGCTTGGTTGGCACTTTTTATGGCTTAAAACCCCCTCAAAAGTCAAGATACTAATTAAAAGAATAAAATATAAGCACTCAGTGACAACTACATTAATGTACACACAGGATGTAGAGGGTATGGGAAACAAGCAAGCTATGGTAAAAACGTTAAGAAATTATGCAATTTGTGACCTAGGCAACATCACTAAACAGAGAGCAATGATTCTTGGACTTGCAATGGAGAGAGAGGAGAGACAGGCAGAGGGGTGGGTGATGCAATACTAGCCATTGCTAACAACAACAACAACAAAAGGGTAACGCAGACGAATAAGGAGGTGAAACATTATGGGAGTGAATAAATGGGTGAAAACCAAAGCAAGTACAAGAGGCAACTGAAGTCAGGCATCAGGAAGAAATCACATCGCAACTTGCCTGGCTTTTCGCACTGTGCAAAGAGGTAGGGAATTTTAACACGCTATGTGTTTTCACACATTGTAACAAAAATATTTTTATTTTCTGCTAGCAGAGCTATCGAGCAGTTCTGTGATAAAGAAATAGTAGAATCTAATGACAGCAAAAGAGACATGAGACGCCTTACAAACTAAAACAAGAACTAGCTGGCAATGCAACAACATGATAGCTTTGTGTGATGGGTTGACCTTGACTAGATGTCAGGTGCCCACCAAAGCCACTCTAACACTGCCCTTCTCAGCTGGGCAGGGAGAGAAAATAGAATGAAAGGCTCGTGGG
>NW_010533201.1:0-1739 GCF_000687285.1 Phaethon lepturus
CGGGGCTGGGGGAGCCCGAGTGGTGCCTCCAGCTGGGATGGAGGACACTCGCCACCGTGGCGAAACATCCCAAGGGAACGCATGCTTTTCCCAGACAGGCCTTTTAATCATCCAAATTCTGCTCAGGAAAAAAAAAAACAAAACAACAAAACAGAATATAATCTGGGCTGGTTGTCTCCCCTTTCCTGCTTGGGAAGGTGTGACGTGTCCCAAAGCCGGGTGTGCCCTGGGATGGTGGCACCAGGCGGGTGTGCCTGGCGGCTGAGGGTGCCAGCACCAGGACCCCTGGGATGCTCTCCCAGCTGCGCCGTTCTCCGAACAAAGTGTTCACCCGCCTCCCACAGAGCCCCAGCTGCAGCTTGTACCACGCCAGGGGCTCCAGGCGAAGGGGTTTGGAGGGGAGACAGGACTGTGGGGGACTGTCACATCACCGTGTCCCCAGCCGCCTCCAGCCCCCCCGACCTCAGCTCCGGGAGCCTGCCGCAGGCTCACGTCCCACAGCGGGATCAGAGTCACAGATGCAGACACCGCCTGATCTAGACTCTCTGACACGAGCCGCTGGCATTGCGAGCTACCCGAGGAGCCCCGGTGCCTGCTGCCTTCGCAAGCTCGAGATATCCTGGGTTCCTCCCTGACGACTGACAGGGTAAATGCAACGGCCACGGGTGCTCGGGATTATCGATCTGCTCCAAGTCCGATGCACTGTAATGGCATGGCTGAAACCTCACAGAGAAGAGAGATTTAAAGGAAGATAATCTAATTAATGCCAATCAACAGCAAGCAGGTAAACACAGGTCTTGTCCAACTCATTCGATATCTTATTTAATAACCTCCCCAGGCAACCACGCTGGAGAACCTACCAGACATCTGACTCAGGACTGAGCGAGACGAGCGGGCTGGCAGGGACGCGCTACGTGGGTTAAAAAACCCAATTACTCAGTGGAGCTCATGGGTGAGGACTCGTCCTGGGCCACGTCCCGGGGAGCTGCAGGGGCCAGTTGGGCTTTTTCTCCATAACCCAAGTGAAAGCATTAAGGTAGCAACGAAAGGGTCTGCAGCTGGGACAAGAATGGGGCCCGTGGCTATGGGAAAGGTCAGACAGCAATGTGCCAGGGACCAAAATGGCACTTTTTAACATGGCAAGACATACAAGCCATGCAGGAAGAAGGGTACATTTGCAGGGGGGTGCTCTGGCTCAGGAAGGGACGCAGGGACCGGGGCTGAAGATGAGCTCGGTGCAATGTTATGGCCTTGGATGCGTTAATGGGAGACAGACACAGCAGAGTGGTCACAGGACTGGACAAGACTCCACTGGAAACCCGAGTGCGGGGTCCAACAGGGCCCGCAGAGAAGCTGGGGAAGAGCCAGAAGACAGAGAGAGACTAGGAAGCAAGCCCCGAGGGCTGGGGACCTTGGGCTGGGACGTGCCAGAGCCCACACGTATCTGCGTGCCGAGCTGGGACTGGTAGCCGCAAACTCGCCCAGCGGCAGCTTGCTCAGCCACGCAGGTTGCATTTGGGTTGTCTATGCCCCGGGACAAACACGAACGTATTTGGGGCAACCGGACAGCCTGCGTTAGATGGGCAAGAGGGTGGCAGATCCCCGCCCAGGGGCTGGCAGGAGCGGGAGCAGGGATGGCAGGCTCCTCCGGCATCGCTTCTCATGCCCGGCGGGGAGCCCAGCCCCGGCCCGGGGACAAGGACCAGATGTGCGCCCGCTCGCAGGGGGCTGGGAAAGCG
>NW_010533202.1:0-306 GCF_000687285.1 Phaethon lepturus
CCCCTGCCAGCACCGGGCTCCGTGGTGAGCCAGTGCTGACACCCTCGTGGCTCCGGGTTTTGTCATCCGCAGCGGAGCCCTCGGCATGGCCGTGCCCTCAGCGAGCCCGTGCCCTGTGCTCCCGGCACAGAGGACCAGGATGGGGCTGGGGGACCTTCTTTTTCCAAGCCTCCCACTGCAGACCCGGGTCTGGCAGGGGGAGGGAGATGCTTGCTGGCAGGCTTGGCCCCTCGACGGGCACGCTGGGCAGGAGGCGATGGCTCCCCGACTTGGTTTCCCCGTCAGGAACACGCAGCTGATGCCCCG
>NW_010533203.1:0-549 GCF_000687285.1 Phaethon lepturus
CGCTGGTGCTGGAGCTGCTGGCCGCCGTCTGCCTGGTCCGAGGTGGCCACGACATCATCCTGGCCGCCTTCGACAACTTCAAGGAGGTGAGTCCCCAGCAGGGACGCACGGTCCCCATGCTGACAGCCGTGCTCTGGCTCAGTTCGTGCCTCGGTTTCCCTATGTGTGGCAGAGCCCTGCATCACTGGGGCATCCTCCATCCTAAAAAAGCCCACCCCATGGCTCGCTTGGGGATCTTCTGGCTGTTGGTCTTGATGTCCCCATGCCAGCGCGTGGCCCCAGGGCCATGTTCCAACTGGACCAGGCGCTAGGCAAGCATCCGGCAGGGCTGGGACGGTGTCACCAACGGGTGCCTCCTGTCCCACTGCCCCTGGGTGCCCACCCCGGCCGTGTCCCTCCCGGCCCTCAGGCCCCTGCTCCCACCCCAGGTCTGCGGGGAGAAGAACCGCTTCGAGAAGCTGATGGAGTATTTCCGAAACGAGGACACCAACATCGACTTCATGGTGAGCGGCTGGCGGGGCTGGTGCTCTGCTGTCCCCAGGCCATCGT
>NW_010533203.1:973-1203 GCF_000687285.1 Phaethon lepturus
GGGGTGCCCAGGTCCCCAGGCCCTATCGGCCCACCGCGCCGTGCCAGCGGCCGCGCTGAGCCCGTGCCTGCCCCGCAGGTGGCCTGCATGCAGTTCATCAACATCGTGGTGCACTCCGTGGAGAACATGAACTTCCGCGTCTTCCTGCAGTACGAGTTCACCCACCTGGGGCTGGACCACTATCTGGAGGTGGGTGGTCCTGCACCGCCGCGGTGCCGGAGGGGGGTGGG
>NW_010533203.1:1316-1550 GCF_000687285.1 Phaethon lepturus
CGACGTGGGGGCCATGCTGGAGGACTCGGAGACCAAGACGGCCGTGCTGGAGCACATGGAGGAGCTGCAGGAGCACGTCAGCCAGGTGGGACGTGGGTGCGTGGGCAGGAGCTGCTGACGCAAGCCCCGAGGGAGGGACGGGGATGGGGCTGAGCGACGGCGTCTTGTCCCCCACAGCTGACAGAGAAGCTGCAGGATGCGGAGAACGACTCCATGGCCAAGATAGCGGAGCTG
>NW_010533204.1:0-15229 GCF_000687285.1 Phaethon lepturus
TGGCTGCTTTTGTCAAATCGTTCTGTGACACCCGGATAGGATTTGGGGGGCGGGTGATTTTTCTGCTTCGGCAGAGACCAAAACACTCCGTGGAGGAGAGGTGAATTTAGCAGAACATGTTTGAGATCTGGGACACCGGTACCACATTTACCGTGTTGACCAGCAGGTCTCCAGACTGGATGGTTAGTCTATCCTTGAACAGCTGGGTGTTACAGGGTCCCTTGAATCCCAGGATCTTACTCAGTGCTTCTTTACTTTACTTACAGCCCTTACTGCATAGCTATGCGTTTGTGCTCGTCCTCTTCATCAGCCTGCTTGCCCCTCTGTTAGCCTTGTTTCTGCGGCACAGCTCCCTTTGGTGCAGACTAGAGCCATCCGAATAAAAAATGCAGCCGACACCAACTGTTCAGTAACTCCTTTCACGTTGTAACAAAAGCGGCACTGATATAACTTCCCTGTTCTGTAAAGATATAACTTCTCAGCAAGGATTTTTATCGGCAGAGGTTCAGTTAATATGGTGGGCAGCTGTGCCATTAAGGTCAAAGTCTACGGGTTAGATTGTGCAAGGCCAAAAACGCATGCCGTGCCATTTCAGGTTATAGACACCCATTTAGTGGCGTGAGCTTAAAGGAAGGCTTGTATTTGGGGCACTTTGCATTGCAAAACATACGCAGATGACGGTGCAATATGACAGGAGATGTTATTACTGAGATTAGAATTTACACTTATAGCCTAAATTGGGATCGTATTTGTCTGAGAAATGATGGTACCCCAGAAAAAAAGTTACTAAACATTTGATAATTTAATATTGACTGTGTCCAGTAAATATCCCTTCAGTTTCCTATTTCCAGCTAAGATTAATTTTCTGATCAAAGAAAATTTGATCAGAACTGCACTGACAGTGCAATAGCAGCGATATTACATGGCTTGAGGACATGTGTTGTACCTTTGAATCTCTACAGGAAAGCCAGTCAGGAGGGGATGATGATGGCTTGTGGTAGAAGCTTGCAAGAAATAATAACTCCTCTTTGGTTTGGGAAAGGAGTTATTTTTATGTATTCCTTTTCTGCTGTCAATCAGAGAAGTCCTTTCCTCACTTTGAAAGTACAGGCAGTTTTTGTTTTACGCCTCTAAAACTCTTAGGATACTTTTGGTTGAATGCTGCACCAATTCCGATTATTGCTATTTTGATTTCTTAAGAAAAGTCCAGAAGCAGAGACGAATGCTACCGCACCATTTGTTTTGGTGTTATAAACTATGTTAACAAGGTTAATCTCTGTCCTCCCATGTTTCTGCCCTGTCCAATGTGACAGATAGCCCCTTTCTCCTTGCCCTCCCACTTCCCTCTATTCCTGCGAGATCAGCTTCTCCCATCGCAGATGGAGCGGCTCACCCACGCCAGCTCCGAAGGCTGTCTGCTCAGCCCTTCGCCAGTCATTCTGCACCATCGCCTTCCTCGTTCTTCTACTACCATCCCATTAAATACTCGCTGCTTCACAGTGCCTGTTAACTGGACGGTTTGCTCCTAATATCTGGCTCTGAATGGAGACATCTTACTCGGAGTATTCCCAGCACCATCTGCTGCCTGCCTTTATTTCCATTTCTAGAAAGGGTTTCGCTGATATCTGAGAAGCAGGGGAGGAATCTGGGTATGGTTGACACAAATCCCAGAAAACATTTGTCTGTTTGTCTTATGCGCTAATTAGCGCAGACTTGGTCAAAAGTGTTCTGAACTTTTATTTATTTATTTTACTCATTTCTATAGCGTCTATCACCATGACAGCAATATGATTCAACGGCAGGAAATTAAAACACATAACGCAGGCAGCTAATCAAATGCAGAAGCAAACAGAAGAGTTCTGCACAGAGCCCTCAGTGTCGCTACGGTCCCGCTTTGACAGGCAGTTGAGTTTCTCTTTCTGCAGGAAAAAAAAAGATGTTTTGTTTGTTTCAAATTCCATTTTCCCTTGGAAGCGTAAACGTGAAATTACTCTATCTTCCCCTTTTGGGATGTCTTATTTATTTTCCTGCTAGTAGCTGTTAAAGTAGATGATGTTTAATTATTTCCTGGGTTTAATTCATGGCTTGCACAGTTCAGCACGGGGATTACGGTAGGACCGATGCGGGCTAAGCTGCGCTGTTGAGGCGCAGCCTGGTCTTAGCAGCTCCATCGCCTCCGTGGCCAGGACCCGTGCCCCCAGCGCTGCCCAGGCGCAGCCAGCCCTCCCCTCTGGGGCACGCTCTTTCTTTGGTTAACAGAGTCTTATTTCACCCTTCGCCCCTCCGGGGCTGCGCGCGGGCAGGGGCTGAACGCCGGCGTGAGGCTCCCGGCGTGCAGCACGAATTTCTGGCAGGAACAGGTGAAAGGGCAGCCATCCAGCTTGGTCCTGCGCACCCAGCTGCCTGCTCAGCCGGGCAGCGGGGCTGCTAGGAGGTTTCAGCAGCCGGGAAGACCTGCTGAGCAGAGAACAGAGGTCAAACCTGCCTGGGTAAGAGAGGGACACCAAGCCGGCGAGGCTGTGTTTTACCGCTTTGCCTTCGAGGCAGCAGGTACCAGCAGAGAGGGACTGGGAGCTCGCTTTGCTGGTTAAGAGTCACTGAGCTAGCGAGTTGTTAAGTCTAAATAATTCATTCAATGAAGAAAGACTGAGGGACTGAACCGGGACGAAGGCAGGAGGGCTGTGCAATGGGGCCACGAGAGCCACAGTCGCATGGATGGATGGCTCACCGACTTGCCCTCTCCTTGTGGGCGAGGACAGGGGCAAAGGAAAACCCAGCAGGAAAACAACTCCATGCAAATCTCTCAAATCTTTGAAGAATGTTTGTTTTGCAGGATCCGAACTAGATCTCTTCTCTGGGCTTCATGAAGATTTTTGTTTTACCAGTATTTGAACACAGGTGTTAACTGCGGTTCCCAGCGCATCATGATTTTTCTCCAGTTTTCCCTTTCCAGGCTGCAGCCAACTCCTGTCTCTGCATGTTGCAACCTCTGCCATAGGCATCGTTCACACGCAAACCTAAATCCCTCCAACCCCAACGCGTGGCAGTAACTAGGGCTGAATCATCAGGTCAGACGGTCGATGGACACGTAGCAGAGTTAGGGCTAAAATTTGTGGGGGTTTTTTGATGTCCTTTACTTTAGACACCAGGCTGTGTGGTGTGATGCTCACCTCCCTCTTCTGCACACGAGCTTTTTCTGGTGTGAAGTGGCTAGGGCATATATATGACTGCATCGACATCTTTGGGTGTCCAGTACAGTTGTGTGATGGGAGCAGTGTTTTGGGCTTCAGGTGTTCAGATAATTGCTATGTATAAAATTATTGCTTAAAAAGAAAGCTCTTTTAGAAAAATCTTAAAAAGAAAGCTCTCTTAGAAAAATATTAAAAAGAATAAATTTCAAATAAGCCATGGAGAGAGCCTAGTAAAAGGGTAACAAAATCATCTGGGGCTTTTTTTAACCTTGACAGGGACCCTTTGAGCTCTTTACATAAGAAGTCACATATGTCAGTCACAGTCTCGACCCTGTTAGAGACATCAATCAGAAGTCTGCTAACTTCTCTTGAACACCTTCATCAAATCGTCTTACTCATACTGGAGTCTTTAGATGATTTCTTTTGGGGGCAACAGAATTTTACCAAAAACAATCTTTGTGTTATTCCCCTTGCACCTAAATTAGTCTTTATTTGTATTCTTTTGAGTCAGCAGTTCAAGCAGCTAAGTATACCTACCAAGGAGCATCCTAATGGACTGCTTTCCTAATAAACTTTCTTTAGTATTGAAAACTGAAATGCATTTTTCTTGATCAGCGCTGATAAAATGTCTGCCACATGAGTAATGAATCACGCAAAGCTTGAGCCCTTCCCTGCACCCAGCGAGTCTGCGCAAGTGGGTAGAGCTTTTTTGCTTTGCTCCTGCAAGATAAGTCTGGATTTCATAGAGTGAGTGAGTAACTCATCTCATAAATCCACATACTAACATTAGCAGTCTAACTCCTCTCAAAATAATTACATTGCTTCTACCTCAGCTTGTAAACTTGGGTGTGTTGTTAAACAGCTGTTGTGTTTCACTCTCCAAATGACTAAAGTGATTCAGGGTACAAAGCAACCAGGTCTTCTCACAGGTGAGAGATGCTCCACAAATCTAAAAGACTCATTATTTGCCCATCCATCCAGGGTACGTGTAGAAAAAATTAATTTACCAGTGGGGATTTTTCATCAGTGTATTACACTAATGAATGCATTAGTCTCTTTTTTAATTCTCTATCCAGTTTTTTGAGTTATTTACTTGATATTAATTACTGAAAAGCCCTTACTATTTTGCAGACCCTCGTACCCAAGTAGCACAGCAAGGTTAAATACCAAATGCCACTTGATGTGATTTTGCAGAGATTTTGGGCGTATGGAGCCACAAAAGTGCCTGAGGCCGTCATCAGATCCACTTGGCATCTGTAATCAGGAGGAGTGAGCTGATTGTCTTTGCTTTTCGTAACCCTGCAGTTGAGTAGGAACTCTCCGAAGTATTTCATCCGCTAACGTCTTGGCGAAACTTTCATTTTGCGTACATAGCGAGGCAGTCTCTCCTCGCTTTTAAAACTGGTTTTATATCATGGCATTTTTCTCATCTTTGTTTTATGTTTGTAGGTGCGACTCTAGAGGCTGCTATTTTAAAGTTTTTCTTTTCCCTGTATGTTTGCTTTAAAACGATTTGTTGGTATTGAGTATGCTGTATTTTAAATGGCTAAAATAGAGCACATTGATGTAGATTCAATAGAAATTGATTTGTGACTGCAGCAACCATGGTACCCTCATATGCTAAAATCAGAACGTATCATAGTATCTGAAGTAGTGGATGTTAGCACCTGAATAGTACTCACTATCGGTCAGGTTCAGACTAAAGCCTATTTCTTTTTTTTTTTAAATAGGTATAAGCTATTTAAGTTTATATATATATATAAGGTTGAAGATACGTTTTTCTGTACTTGGAAACAAATCAAAGTTTGTTTTGCAGTTATCTGAGGAGAATAACTTTACGAACCCTACAGTGAACGTTGCTTTGGAAACCTGTATGAACATAATCACGCAGCACTTTTTAAAAATGAAAGTAACCCCAAAAAGGCTTTTCCTGCATAGGGAATGGGTGGAGTTCACAAGTGCCTACTACGGGTAATGGGCTCTAAATTTCCGCTCTGTTCTCTCATCCACAGGGGCAATTCCTCTCAACCTGATACCAAAGTCTGCGGCAAACTGTTGTATTTAAAAGTGCTTGGGAGAGTATTTCATGGAATGGAGATTAGAAAGCAAGAACTGAAAACTGGAAAGTGCTTCTTGGTGTCTCTTTAACAGTTTAGGATTGATTCATTTTAGTATTTGTGTCTGGGTCGTATTCACTGCTGCCTCATAGATCAATGGCACGACAGAGTCCCAGCTCTTGTTGATGCAGCATATGGGAACGGGATCCATTATCTTTAGTTCCCAGGACTATAAAATGTCTAATAAACTCAGCAGCAAGAGTGCCAGATTTGTGCGGCACTGCCAGCTGCTGTAGCCTTGTTGTCTATTAAGCTATGTTTTGAGTTTCATTATTGATGGGGAATGCTGATAGTCAAGCAAATGATGTTGGTTGCAGATTCAAGGCACTTTACTAAAGCATCGATGATATTAGAGGGTTGAAAGAAGTTAACAGTAAAAGGAAACCGGTCAGAAAACAGCCC
Organism: Phaethon lepturus; assembly: GCF_000687285.1. NCBI lineage: Eukaryota > Metazoa > Chordata > Aves > Phaethontiformes > Phaethontidae > Phaethon > Phaethon lepturus. The sequence continues at coordinate 5,711 of NW_010533204.1, forward strand.
CTGGCACCCACAGAGTGAATTCATGGTTCACCTGGCTTACTTCTTTGGAAACTAGGAGGCCTCTAAAATTGTGCCTATGGGATTTGCACGTGAAGACTCATTGCAGGAGATGGGGGAAAACAAAAATAGTGCGTACCAGACCAAGGAGACCCAGCCAGGGGAGATCAGGGCTCATAGCAGGAGCAAAGTCATTTGGTGGAAATCCCATTTGCCGCAACGCTCCCCTAGCCCGTCCCCGTTCTGCCTCCTCTTTCTCCTTTCTCTTCCGCCAGACAGGATCTGGATCAGAAAACAAGGGAACTCCTCAGTTCACCACCTAATTAAAAAATATTTGCTCATTATCTCATAAGCCTCTTTCTCCCATGTCAGCATGACTTGTTAAGGTGACTTCAGCTGCTGCGCCTCCTCTTGCAGGGACGGAGGCAGGGAGGGATTCATGCAGCGATGAGAAATCAATTTAAATTCACATGGGCACAGTCAATCCTTAATCATGCCTGCAAACCCAGGCTGGCTGCAGGAATCTGAGTAGGAAGTTCAAATGCCTCAGTCCCAAATGTTCATCCCCTATTGCAGAACCTGAGCCAGGGTGTTCCTGAGTGTTAGTTTGCTGCTTCAGCACTTTTCTCAGTCTCTTCCCTAGCTGTTTACATTACAATTTCTCTCTCTCCTGTTTTTCCCACCCACTGCTCTGTGGCTCCTGCTATACCTTTGGAATAAATTCCATAATCGCTCTGAAAACGGTGCAAAACATGATCTTGCATACAGATGTTATTATGGTGGGTTGGGGGAACAGTTTCCTGCTCCGCTTTGCGTCCTCCCTGTGCATTGTCACTAGGGGCACGTTGCAGCTCCTGACCAGTATTAGTTTTCTTTACTCCTCTGGGACATGGAGATCAAGCATAGCTAGGGGAAATTAGGCAACATTTTCAGTCTCTAGTGTCAGTCTATGCACTTCAAAATCAGTAGCAGGCACTCAAATGGAAGCAAGTTAATATGAGCCAGCATCCACAGCTCCCATTTAATCCCCTGACTACTGATGCCTTTGATCAATCTCTAGGTATTATTCTTGAAAAGAGAATCCTATATCCCATGAGCAACATCAGTTCCTATATGTTGGACATCTTGGACAAGGGAAAACAAACTTTGTAGTATTAATGCTGGCGTAAATGCAGAAGAAAATGTTCCTTTGAGCCTTACCTGGACTAAGATCTGTACAGGTGGTGATGCGAGTAGCTATCACCCATGCTTGTAGCCAGGCTGCTCTTGGTTTGCAAGTCTGTCGCTGCCCGGTGCCTGCTGGCTCTTGACAGCCTTCCTAGGGCATTTCCGATCTCTCAGACTTTGCCATCAATAGCTTCAGCCCTGCTGAAGCTTTAGAAAAACCTGCTAAATACCAGTGTGTTTCTGCCAACTTTTCTGCAAGGAACAGAAATAAAGAAGCTCGTGAGCCAGGAGTTTCTTTTAAAGAATGGGGATCAGAGGTTTTCTGCAAACTACTTTATTTGATTATTTTAAATCTGCTATAATTACTGGGTATTTAAAAATATTCTGGGGAATAATTTCTGAGCCCTTTTGTTTTTCCCTTCTCTTTACTGCCACACAGAGTCTCGGCCATTAGAGGTGCTAAAGGATGACTTTCATGAAAATGAGGGTGATGGCAATGGTGTGTTTGACAAAAACACGGCTTCTGTTTGGTGAAGCTGCATATCCCAATCAGAAGACACCAAGAGATGGAGGATGCGTTACTTCTATTGATACCTTGTTCAGAGCTTTTCATCCTTCTTCTTAAAAATGCATTCATACCGTCTCAGGTTTGTCTGTCTCAACCTTCCAGCTACTGGGTCTTGTTATCTCCTGCATTAAAGAACTTCACGCTTCCCTCTGTTTTCTGAAGAAAATAGTACATTGTAATCAAGCCACCTCTTGGTCTTCTTTTTGATAAGCTAAACAGGTTGTGCTCTCTATGTTTCTCACTCTAAAGCACTTTCTCCAGCTCTTAAACCATTTTTGTGGCACTTGCTGTGGCTTTTTCTCTGTGCAGTCGCCAGTTTTGTTACACTTTTATTAAAAAAGATGAACTCCGGAGCTGAGCACACGGTCAGGAATCTCATCTAGACTATATACAACCTAAAAAGCCCATATCTGAATCTGCTCACATTCCACTCTTTGTATATAGGGATTATTTTACCTCTTTTTAGTGCAGCCTTGCCCTGACAACCTGTGTTCTGTTGCTTGTCCACTATGACCTTAAACCCTTTGCCATTATTGTGGTATTACTCTGCTTCCCATTTCCAGGAGAGGGTTCCACTCCCCGTCCCTAGCCTTTACACCTGCCTGTATTGAGATGCCATTTGTTTGAGTGAGCCTGTCTTACCAAATGTTGCACCATCTTCCACGTGATTTTACAGTTCCTCTGAGGGACATTTAGAGAGGTGGCTAGCACCTAACGTAGGACGCTGATCTAGTGCCTCCTGTCCCAGCTCCATGGCAGATTTTCTCTGGGAAGGCACTGTGGTCCATGGAAGATCATAAAATGAATCCCCCAGGCCTGTCTCCTTCAGGCAATACGATGTGAAATAATGAATTCCTCGCCTCCCTCGCCGTATTTGGTGCTCTTGGCCCCATCCTTGTGGCAGACCTGTTGCTACCTGTCACATCTTTTAGATTTCATGAGGAGTCTTGGGTGGAAAATGTTTTCAATGTCTTTGTCACTTCTGACCTGCAGTGGAAACATCTCTGTTTGAATCCCGCTCTAAAATACCTCAGTTGTTCATCCATTTAATGCAATCTTTACTGATATCGTGGAGTGCTTATTTTTTAATCACCGTGCGGTAGAGTACTGAAGTGAAGCACCTGACAATGGAAGGAGGATTGCTGTATCACCGAATCCATTGTCAAAAAGAGAAATATTTTTTGAGACAGGGTTTCTATTCATAATAATGCTGACTGACATCAATTATCACTTAAAATCTGTATCAGCACTTCCATTTGGCATAAGGATGATGCCAGGAAGCTCCTCCAGCAGTAAGAAAAATGCAATGCCTCCACGTTAGGTCCCCAGCGGTTGCTCTGGTGTTGTCCGCAACGACGCACGGGTGCTGCTCTGTGACAGAAAGAGAAGGTATTGCCCTCCCCTTTCACCATCCCTTGTTTTTCCAGTCGGGTTTGCATGCTCAGGCCTTTGCTTTGCTGCTCAACTCCACTTTATGAGCACGGCAGGGTGATTTATTAAGGACTTCAAGAGGGAGGCACGAGGGTCGCAGCTGCACGGCTCTGGCAGGGCTGGCCAAGCCCCCCTCCCCGTCTGCCTCTGGAGCCACGGAACAGCTATTTGTGTAACACGTGCTGGCGGCGCAGTGAGGCGCTCACCCATTGAAGTGCTTTCAGTGCTTGTCCTTACAACTTAAAAAAAGCCCTTTTGGTTTTCCAGGCAAGGGTTTTCGAGATGTCCGTCTCTTCATTCATTTTTTTGTCCTTTGCGCGTTGTTATTGCTTACATTTCTTAAAGCTCCACAAATTGTAAGCCTGTGGCTTGCAGCGAAGGCATGCTGGTAAGTGATTTATAGAGGGTCCTACAAATCATATTGCACAGAGTGCAACCCCTTCCCCCACAGCAACAGTCATCATTTCAGAGCAGCACGGTCTTCGAGGGAGCTAAGCTGTCCTTTCCCTGCTGAGATTTAGGAAGCCAAACAGTAAAATGCAGCTAGAAGTGAGAGTAAACATGCCACAATACCAACTGGCATTTAAGTTTCAGCAGGGCTTAAGATGGCCTCAGAGTAGCTCTTGCTTATCAGTGGTATTACAACACTAACATATTGTTTTAATGCTTTTACAGATACATATATAAAAATGCCGGATATGTAAATATGTCAGCAAGGAGTTAAAACGGCTTCAAGGATTAAAAGGCAAGCAGAAATTTCTAACAGTTAAATGAATTGCAGCAATCTCCATTATTGATTGTGGTCTTGGCTATACCAATCCCATCAAACCTCAGAGTGGCTGCAGCAGACCTGAGAGCGCAGTTTGGCTCTGTGACCCTAACCTCAGGACTTTTCAGCCAGGGAGCCCTCGGCGCCACGCTGAGAAGACATCACATAAGACGCTCCACAGGGCACATGGCAATGCCCGCGTGTACAACAAATGTTTAAAAAGCCCCCAGCCCTCCTAGGCTCCCAAACACGGAGAAGGGATGCTCTTACCTGGCCGCTCTCCCAGCGGCTGATGCGGCTCCCGGGCATCGATACGCACTTAGGTAGATGCTATCGGTGTAGGATGTTTGGGGATCCAGCTTTGGTCTTGGATGGCTCTGGCATATGGTGAATATGAAGAGCTTGTAAAATTGCCTACGCTGCCTTCCCACTTCTCTTGTTCTCTGTGCTGATCACGGAATTGCAGAATAATTTAGGCTGGGAGGGACCTCAGAGGTCATGTAGGGCAACCCCTCTGCGAAGCAGCGCCAATTAAATCAGGTTTCGCAAAGCCTTGTCCAGATGGGGTTTGAATATTGCTGAGGATGGAAACCACAGCCTCCGTGTGCTCCTGCTCCTGTGTTTTGACTGCCCTTCTTGTGCAAAAAATTAGTGCTAATATCTAATCTGAATTTCCTGCATACCAACTTGCATCCGTTGCCTCCTCTCCTAACCCGCTGCACCTCTGGGAGGAGTCCTGTTCAGACTTTTCTTTGCTGAACCTTCAGGTAGTTGCTCCAGGTCAAAAAAGGGGAGTCCCACACTTTGCCAGCTCTGTTCATTCTAGTGGCTGCAAAGAGTTAATGCAATAAAACATGACAAGGAAAACAGCTCTGGTGGCTAGAAAGGAACGATTTGCCATGCAGTGAAACAACTGGATTAACAGATTGCAAGTTAGTCAAAATATTTTACCAAGGAAGTTGCCAAATAGTAGAAATGAAAAGATTTTTGGGTTTTTTTTACTAAATTAAAAGTTCCTCTGGGGCTGGGAGGGGGGTGTTTACCATGCAGTTATGCCTCTTAAAAATAGTCAAAATATTGCTGGAGCTATAGACTGATGTCTTAGCAAGATGCACGATCTCCTTAATGGAAAAGCGAATTCTAGCCACTGTGATATTCCATCTGATGAGGACACTTAGCTGTGACAGGGTGGAATAAAGTGCTTTATTACAGTAAAGTGAACCACACTGCGAGCGTTGGGGATATGGTTAATGCAAGTACAGAGAAATTACACAGTGTCCGTTTTGACTTTCTGATTTCCTCTAATGGACACACAGCCTCCAGGCCAAGTGCTCAGAGAGTTTTGTGCCATGCCATTTTCTCCAATTATTAGCTAGGATTTTCCTCCAAAGTACCTGGTGGCAGCGGCTCATTCACAAACCCAGCATTTACAGCTGGGAATTTAAAGGGCTCACCTCCCGCATCCGGCATCCTTCATTTTGATCCCATTTTCCTTTAATGACGCATTAGCCATTTTAACGTGTTAACTGATGTCACCTGTACGGTGCCGGAAAAGCAGCAAAATCGACACCTCCCTGGGGGGTTTTGCCTGTGGATTTTGTTAGTTCAGCGTTCATCCTCCGACCCTGGCTATTTTCTCTCTTTAAGATCCACCTTAGCTCCCCGTTCAGACGCCTTGTCGGTGAAGGCAGCCCACGCTGCCGCTGATGGGGAGACGGTGGGTCAGCGCGGGCAGGGCCACGGCCACGCTGCTTCTGCCGGAAAGCTGCTTTTTCCTGGTGTCAAAGGCTGCTGCGGAAGGGATGAGGCAAATCCCCCCGGGAAAGCGCACACCACACCCCCGTGCATTCCGTCAGAGGGCCCTTAGCTGGCGCTTTATAAGAAAGCCTTTCTGTTCCTGTACTGCTGTTGCTGATGTGGGTTTGGTTTTCTTTTTTGTTTGTTTTTCCACTTGGACTGCTTGGGATAAACATATCTGGGGGAGCAGAGGGACTGTCAGAGGTGAAGTCTTGGGTTCAAGTTGAACACTTGTGCCATTTTCTATGTTGGATAAGAGGGGGTTTTGATCTAAATATTCAACATACATTCATATGTAAGTATACATATACCTATACAAAGGGACTGCTTTGTCTCACAGCCTCTTTTCCTGGAATCGCCTCCATTTCCCCCGTCTGCTTTCCAGTCACTGCCAGTTTATGTTGAAAATCCACTGAATCACCAGCCAGTGTAAGATACTCTACTTCACCGTTTAAATCTCTCTTCCCATCAATCCCCAGACTGTTTGTTTTCCCCACCGCTACTGAACCGGGCTTGTGGTGTGGAGCTGAGTTATTGCAATGGTCTAGCTTCACATTTGTCTTGGTCTTGTCCAGGCGATGAGGAAACGCATGCAAAAATAGTCTCCTAGGAAAACTGACCGTGGAAAATTCAGCTTAAGGAGCAATAAAAGAATTTACTGCCGTCACACGGAAACCAACAGAATTTACATCTCCCACAGCAAGCCCCCTCTGGGGTATTTCTGACCTCGGGAAGGGAGGGAGCGGTCCTCAGCGAGGCCACCTCGGAGGCCAGCAGCTCCCTGCAGTGCGTGGCCATCCTTGCCCACCCACCAAGGGTTCCCTTGAGCTGGGCCCACTTGAGCGCTGCAGCATCTCCTGTTGAGGCTTTGCCCTCCGGCTTCGGGAGAAAAGGCGGCAGCAGCTCTTTGCCGGGAGCTGTGGCACCCCAGCCTGTGTGAGAGGCAAAGGGGATTTTATTTCCCCAGCAGGCATGGTGGTTCCCCCCGACTGCCCTCACCCCCTGTGCTTCCCACAGCGACAAGGCTCCGTGTCCTGGGGGTTTCTCAGTGTCCCCTCTGTCCCCTGGTGATTTTCCAGATGTTGCCTTTTGTCAGCCAGAGTGCAGGATTTTCACTCCTCGTTGACCTGGAGGACGTCTCAGAGGGCTTTTTTGTCTTCTCTCATCCGGGTGCTTGTGCTGTTTCCTAGCTCCCAGACCAAAACCCAAGGGTAGACCAACATGCAGGCGTGCCACCTTCGAGAACTGCCTGAAAGACCCAAACTGGCCTTCCTTGTGTTGGTGCGGGCTCTGGGCAGGCAGACAACCCCCGCCAGCCGCAGCCCCTCACGGCTGTATCCGCACTTTTTGGGTTTGGGGCCGGAGAGGCAGGGGGATGTCGCTGCAGGTTTTTTTGGGGAAGGGCTTTCCTAAGAAGGTTACTGCTGGGTGCATGGCTCCACTCGCATGCACCGCTCCTTGCAGAGCTGGGCGAGGGCAGAGAGCGGTGCACAGCCCTAAACGCTTATTGTTCCCTGTGGCTGGCACATAGGCACCCTGAAGACCTGACAAGTTTGTATACAGGCATCTTTTCCTGTGAGCTGTTTCTCCAAAGTCTTTGTAATTTTTCTTTGGGGTTTTTTCAGTCTTGAGCTCTTTTTCCTGCTTTACGTCATGCTTTCCATTTTAGAGATGTCAGATGATCTGTGATAAACTGACAGTATGTGCGGGAGCAGTGAGGAGATGAGGTCCATTTTAATGAGACTAACTCTACCGGGTAGTGAAAACTGTGCCTCAACAAGCCCCTAGATCTTGTTTCTCTTTGCACAGCGTCTTAATGGCATAAAAGGATTTTTACACAAATAAGGAAAGGCAATTCCCAAAACAGATTTCTTTCAGTAGCCATTGAAATGGAAAGTTACCGCCGAGAATTGCGTGCTCCCCTTTAAGAGGTAAGCACGATCAGAAATCAGTATTCTCTTGGCTCCTGAAAACAGCCTGAAATATTTCTGAATAAACAGTGTGTTTGCTTGGAGCTCACCATTCACCCAGCAAATCCTGCAAGCACCCTGTGTTTCCTCTGTGGTCATCTGTAGGAGTTTGAATAACAAAAAGCAGAGGGGTGGGGAGGGAGCAGGAGAGAAAGAACGCGTGAAGGAGGACAAAGCTGTGGTTGGACTTCAGCAAAGGGAACCTTGCAAACAGGTATAGAAATAAATGCTCATTATTATCATGTGTGTGCCCTGACTTCTCTTGGGAAGGCTCTTGGTACAACTTCTGCCCATGGCACAGAGATTTAATCACGTTGTGGAACAGAGCGCTGGCCCAATATGACCCATTCCTTCAGTGGCACAGGCAGAGTTTGGACGCTCGTGAGGTAGGAAGAGTGGAGACATATAGCAAAGCTCAAGGTAGATGTGAGAAGGCACCACAGTGCTCTCCAGTCCTTTGACATTTCAGGAAAGTACTCGGGTGCCTTTAATCACCTGTGTAGCATCGTTATTCTCTCTGTACGGAGAAGTCAAGTCAACACAAAAACTTCGGTGCTGTTACCATCTTATAACTAGCATGTAGGTAGGCAACTAAATGCAAAGGCAATTTGGCGTGCATTTCAGGGTTGTGTTCATTTTCTGACTCCCCGTGGAAATCACTGCTCATTCTTACCTCCAAGGCAGACTCAAGTAATACGGCACGTGAAGTCAATGGCTAAGTTATTAGTCTGTTGGGCCGACTGGGCTCATGCTTCATGCTGGTTGCCAATACAATCTGGGTGAATTTTGGAGAGGTAATCATAGTTCAAATAGGGTCAGCTGTACAAGGCCAAGGCTATTGATGGCTATTTTCTGAGGTTTGCTGTGATCAGGAATACCTGTGACATCTATTCCAATTCAGATTCCTGCAGAAACCAGAAAGACATCTTCACTTAGGTCTTTAGTTAAGGAATTCCTTACCATAGGATAGAGGCTTAAACTGCAACGTGATTACGTACAAACCTTCAGTAATTAAGTGATACACAAAATAATTTATGCATACCGGCACTAGCTAAATGCAAAAAGTCCTGCTCCAAGTTGCAAATAAAAGCTCTCTTTCAATGGTTTATTTTTAACCTAGACACCACTAGCTTATTATGTTCTGGAGTATCTACAGAGAATAATTTTTATGGAAGATATTTTTTATATCTTTCTTTCCAGGGAAGTACTTTTTTATCTAGTACTCTTTCCTAAGCTATTTTTGGACCCCAATGCATGAATTCTAACATTTTCTGGGCAACATTGTGAAAAAGTGAATAGATGAATAGGAGATGTAAAAGACTCCAGACTGCATAACAGCTATCCAGTCCAGTTTGCCTGTTCTCTATTGAAATGTGGATTTAGTGATGATTTGTTCAAGCTTGCGGGAAATCTTATTTAGTTATGTTTTAAAAAAAAATAATCAAATGTTCTGATCTTAACTTGTATTTCTGATTACAAATGACTCCTGTATTTTTTCAGCTACACTTAGAATATTTCTCCAAGGTAACTACAGTCTATTCTTGAGTTTGTTCTTTGTTTGCAAAAGTCAGATTTAAATAGGTTTACGAAATTCCATATAACCAGAAATGAGAGGATATTAACCGATTTTTAAAGGTCTGATCAGAACAACCATGGGAAAGAGGTCAGCATTAACTTGATGGTCATTCCAAGTGTTAATTTTGACGTTAGCAAATGGGTTCCCAGATAAGAATTGTAAATCTTTCTAAGGAAGGCAACAAAACGATATTAAAATTCCATTGCTAGTCAGTGAGTAGATGGTATTCGCCATGGGAAGAGCG
>NW_010533204.1:15260-15891 GCF_000687285.1 Phaethon lepturus
CTTGCGAAGGCACGGACAGCTGTGGCTGGTACCTTTTTAGATTAAGGTGAATGGAGTAAGGTCATAAAGGAAGCTTTGATTTCCATCCATCAGTACGGCAAGCGAACAAACCAAACAGAGCAGGTGGGCACGCACGGTGGCACCAAGACGGGCCAGGGGAGTATCGGCTCAGCGCAGCGTAGCTGCGTGCGTCCCCAAAGCGATACCGGGGTGGTGGCAGCGGGACGGGCGCGTTGCTGCGGTGCTCCGACCCAGCCTCGCACGCCTCTCCTCGGGTGGATAACGCAGATACCTGTGACTAGGGCTTTTTCTGCACTAGGGCCCCCTTATTGCTCCTTTAGGGACTCTAACTGCTGCTAGCAGCAGCTTGGGGGCAAAAAAGCCCTGGCCCTTTGGGTACCACAGACCCCACTATAGCCACAAAACAGCAAGGGAATGCCAGAGGCCATATGGAGTGCCGCCGGTGGCAGTTACTGCCCAGTCCCCTCCAAACAGCTCTGTAAAAGAGTTAGCAGCATCACAGCAAACGCCTGCTTGCGCTTTTCTGTGCCTCGTTGTGGGTGCACTGCGTCTCGGGTCGTGCCGCCTTGTACAATTAGGCACCAGAGACTGCAGTGAAACCCGCTATTTG
>NW_010533204.1:16013-18000 GCF_000687285.1 Phaethon lepturus
GGCCCCCACCTCCTGGGGGGAGCCTCCACCAGATGCCCCCACACCGACAGCCGACAAGATACGCAAAAAGCGCCAGCAGCAGAGAGATTACAAAGACGCATCAAAAAAGCTTCCCCGTCTGTCTCCCCGCACAGTGGACCCGGCGGATCTTTGATGGGTTTGAAGCCCTAAAAGGAGATCTCTGTGTTCTGGTACTGCTTGAGCCTCCACAAAGGAGATGAAAAGGAGGAATAAAACATCTGAACAGCCCAATCTGGTCTGAACTGCATGCATTCATTACGGCAAAGACGGATTTCTTCTGGTTCCTCCTCCGTATCCTCCTCCTCAGTGGTGGCAGCAAGAAGCTTGACACTCCAATTACAGGATATTCGTGTTAAACAGAGAAGAGGGACAGACATTTAGGATATGGCATCCAAGCCTCCATGCAGAAACCTGGAGGAACAGATTGAAACTACTCTAACGGCCCGGCTCCTCACAACTCCTTGCTATCGACTTAAATTAGCTCCTAGCAGCCAGCGTTACCCCCGACTTAAATCGGGGTCCAAGCGCACTCGCGTTAGCAAAGCTCCTGTGAAACGGGACTGGTGTCCCGGAGGCTGGGGGGGACCCCGTGGCGTGGGTTCGCTCTTGTGGCGTACCGCAGTGAAGTGCCTTTTCCATGCCTTTTTTTCCCCCCCGCCAGGTTTGCCGCTCGGCTGTAGCCTGCCCCGGACCCCCCCGGCACAGGGGCTCAGGCCAGGAGCCCCGCTCGCTCTGTCCGGTTACAAAACCCCGCGGCTGACATCCGTTCAACAGGCTTGTGCAAAAGCATTTGATGTTTGCGGCTCTGAGACCGCTTTGTCCTTTCATACCTGAGAAAAGTTTTTGTCGGTTTTTCCCCTCGGATGGAAATGGTAATGCAGGCTAGGAAAAACGTCATTAATAATACAAACTGGGGGCCTTTGGGAGAAAATCTTAGTTTTGAAAAGTGACTACTCTGCATGAATATGTCATGCCATCAGAAGTTTATCTGGATTTTCTTGACTCCTCACATATGCATATATTTCTCTTTTGCCACACACGGTCCTTTTTCCCTATTTAATTAGGGTATAATTATACGTGTGTACTTAAATTAGAAGAAATAAACAGAGATTCATCCATCCAATAGGCATTTTTCTAGTGAAAAAAATGTTTTCCTTCAGATACTGGTTTTCTTCAGGGTTTTTTGTCTCTATTTTTAATTTAAAGATATTTCTCTTATGTTTTATTCACTTGTTTTCATTAGGTAAAGGAATGCCTTGGCATGAAAACCTGTCCTGAATCCACTGCCTGCTTGACAGTTATATACAAAGACTTGAAACATGAGAGGAAAAGCAGATGGTTGCAAGACAAAAAAACCCTAAACAAAAGAAAGAAGTTGAACCCAGCACAAGGGCATGTATTAATACTGTGTGAGTGCCATTGCACGTATCGGTTCCTAGGAGCGATGCACAGCATCTTGCTTGACAGGCTGAGACTGACAGGCCTCGATGATGAATCTCTACTGCCTTCTAAAAAGGTAGGGCCCTCCTTTTTATCTCTAGATCGATCCTGACCAGTTTGCTGCAAGTAGGTACTGCTTGAATTTCAAATATTGAGTGCTGGTATCTGCGATTGGTCCCACGCTGTAAATCACATGCTAATGTTTCTCTGTCTTGACTGGATGAGAATAAACATAATAATCAGGAAGAGGCCTTGAAGAAGCCACTGTGGCTTTAAATCTCTCAGGGAGCAGCAGCAGTTTAGGGAGAAGCGGCTGATAAAGCGGATTAGGGAATTCTAGAAAATTTAAAACCCGCTCCTTTCTGGGCCACACAGGCTTGGCCCAAGGCGTCATTCCTAGGAAAATTAGGCTGCTGTGAAATTTATTGCCTGGGTGCAGAATTTACATTTCAATTTCTCTTGTCACAGTCCGGGCTGCGGTCAGATCCCCTCTGCCTGCCTTAACCGCTTCCGCGCCGCGCGCCTC
>NW_010533205.1:0-697 GCF_000687285.1 Phaethon lepturus
GGGACCTGTCACCCTGCCGAGGAAGTGCTTCTGCCCACAGCTCAGTGAGATCTTTCTAATTGGGCTCCTCTCTGCTCTCTAAACATCTGTGAATATCATTTTGGGAATAGGCTGTATCGAATATTGGGTTTCTTATTTTAAAGGGAGTCTTTAAGTCTATTTTTTTTAGACACGTTTTTACCAGCAGTACTTTTAACAATAGGTTACCAGATCCATCACACAATCTGACTAAAAGCCCGTATTTATTTCCCTAATTTTATAAACATTTAATAGGTCCTTATTAAACACATCAGCCAGCATGATTTAATAACACAATCAGTCTAGAAGTTTAAGAAAATTGAAAACAGGATTTGAATGTAATACAGCCACAATTACCGGAGATTATAGGCAATCATTTCCATATGTCTGCAATGGGGAGCTGCTAATCTCTGTTTGCGTGGAGGTGATTTCCTCTGGAACACTTCCCAGCCTTCAACAGCGCTAGTGCTGAACAAATTAGATTTGAAAGTCCCCAATTTTATGACTAAGGTAATATACTCTGTGTATTTAGAGAAACACTGATTTCCTATTTTAACTGGCTTCCAAATGCTGGACAGAGACCTCAGCTTCATTTAGTTTGGCTCTGCTAGGTATATGGTGAAAGACTTTTTTTTTTAAAGGGTCAGCACATGTATTTTTGGGTGCCTCGGAGATACAC
>NW_010533205.1:710-6059 GCF_000687285.1 Phaethon lepturus
AAAGAGTTAGCATCATGATCCAGTGACATCATGGCTGAGGAATGCGCAGCAATTAGCCCTGCAGTACTGCAGGCAGCCCGTGGCCAGGGGACAAGCAGCTCCCTCCTGCTAAACTTTAGGAGTCCTAACACCTTATTCCCTGACCTACCGCTTATGAGATCCTGAATAGCGTCACTTGTGTTTTGTGGGAATTCATCTGGTAAACTAGGCTTTTTGTGCATGGCCTTGGCTCGGCTTTGGCAGTTACTGTTGAAAATAGGACTGCTGTTGGGAAAGATTTCCTGTGCGGAGCAGCCAGGAGCTGGGCTGGTTTCAATAGGAGCCAGGAACTAGTGGAGATGGGAGAGCTGCAGGGAGCTTCACAGCTGCGAACGTGCCAGCCCCTTCGGGGGACGTCGGGGACTGCCTGGCCTGACGGTGTCCAAAGCGTTTTTAGAATTCACTTTGTCACATGATTCACATTTATGAAATGTTTATGGCAGATTCATAGCAGAGAACCCGAGTAAGGGAGCAAGACAGAAAGGCAATCTGTGCTACCCAGTGACGAGGGAAGAGCAAAGGAACGAGCGGATTCCCTGTGTGCGCACACACGTCTGTTAATGGCGTCACTTGTTGCACCTCCCCGTTGCTGGACCACGGTGTTGGTGACCTCCTTGAACGAGCCTCAGAAAACGGAGATAGGCTGTGCTGGGGAGGGAAGGAAGGGTGCACAGGCAGCCGAATATCTGGTGCTCTTATCGTTTGGGTGCTTATATTTGTGAAGCTCGTAGCCTTCTTGTGCTGTTACAAAGAGCCTTTCTTCGCGGGATCTGGCCCTGCAGACTGAGAGTGACCCTCCGCTATTTCACTAAATCAGAAAGCTGATACTTGTGCGCTGGACTAAGAAATTATAAAGGAGATACCTCCACTGGAAAGACTCGTTTGTGGCTAGATGATCTCCTTTCTTAGCTGAAGGAGATGAAACCGGCCCTTAACAGCCCCAACTCAGGACTTCAGCACATGCTTAACTCCAACATTATTCGAGAAAGTGCTTAAGCACATACCTGATTTAAAACACGTGCTTAATTCACCTTGACTTCAATTCATTCAAGGTGTAGAATGCCTCCACTGGAAAGACTCGTTTGTGGCTAGATGATCTCCTTTCTTAGCTGAAGGAGGGAAAAGTGGCCCTTAACAGCCCCAACTCAGGACTTCAGCACATGCTTAACTCCAACATTATTCGAGAAAGTGCTTAAGCACATACCTGATTTAAAACACGTGCTTAATTCACCTTGACTTCAATTCATTCAAGGTGTAGAACAACACATGATGTCTGGGCACTGGCTTTTCTAAAAATTTCACGTGGTCTTTCAGTCAAGCACGTGATGAAGGACTTTCCTGAATCAGAACCCTAATCTGAAACTTAGGATTTTATTTTACTGTTTTTGTTCTTAGCAAGTTAGTACACTCAGGCTGAAAACATGAAAAAGTTGAAGAAAGAAGGCATCTCACGCTATTCTTGCTAAATGCAACAAACCAAAACACCCCCCAAAAACCCCCACCCAGAATGAAACAACACATAGTATGGAAATGCACTTTAATTAGCAGTCATCCTGTGGCAATCATGGGCAAACTCTTAAGGTGACCAGAGCCAGCCCTTTTCAACTACGCTGCCACTGGGAAAGTCACCAAAGTGAATGTTGCTACCTGTTGTCCCCATATAACTGTAATGGAAGTTTGGAATGCTGAGGTGTCAGGGTAACACGTGGCATAAAACCTGCCAGAGACTGAGCTTGGACATAACAGCGACTGAAGTTCTATATCATGAATTAAACAAACAGTGACAGGACTGAGTAGGTAAAGATATTAGGTGTGTCCTTTTCATTTCCAGAGAGCACAGAACAAATCTGAACGTATGCCGTAGTACTCATTTGCAAAGCTTGCTTCTATGATCTGTCTTCAGCTTGGTTAGACCAAAAGGAAAAGAACACATTGGTTCTTGTAATAAAATATATGTACGATCCTTGCACATTACTGGCTTTGTAGTTGCTTTTACCCTAAAAAAGCCCAGCTCTAGTGCACAGTATATTTTTCATCATAAACTTGCTCGTGTATGCATTCCAGATGGCGTGAAGAAGGGGTTCAGGAATTCTAGTGGCAACCGCTAGTATTACGAAAATAAAGGTAGGGCCCAGTTTTATGATGAACCTTGATCTTAAGGAGTTTATAACAAGACTGGCTCCAAGTTATACTTGGAATACATGGATAAATTTATTACATCAGTGGATTCCTTCACCCACTTAAAAAAAAAAAACCTGCCTTGTTCTTTTTTGAGTGAAGAAGTTGCTTGCAGTTTTAAGATGTTTCATGGCCTTCATTCCACATAAAAAAAGAGTTGATTAAAAGGAAGTTGGCAAGACAACAACCCCCAGTATATTGTAATCATTCTCCATTTGGAAACAAAACCTTCTCCCACATTCCAACTATCTACGTTGATTAACTTTGCAAAACATTATGTTGTACAACCATGCAACCTCATTTTGCTATGTATTTTTGATATGAAATATAAACTTTTCCTTAAAAACGTCAGTTAATAAGTATTTGCATCAATGCACAAAAATATGGCAATTAAGGATGCTAGAGTGGTCTATTAAGTTCAACTTTTATAGCAAAGTTTTTTTCCTTCTTTTAGTTTTTAAGTTCTTGCCAACAAGAAATACGAGCTCAACCGAAATAGGTTTTAGGAAAAGGGAGGCAATAGGCCCCTGCGCAGGAAAGGTTTTCAGCACATGCTTATGTTCCATTGCTTTCACTGGGATTTAAGCACATTCTTAATTTATTTGTGAACAGAGTTGGGTTTTTTATGAGGAAATCTTTACAGTGGACACTTTTTTATGATAACGTGTTTGAGGCTACAGCCTTGTAAACTGGACTAAGGGTGGCACGGTGTGAGGCAGGAACCAAACCGGGGTGACAGACACAGGGACACGAGTCTGGGCGTGCCGGGAAGCAATGCGGGGACGCGCTGTCCATCCGGAGTGAAATCGGGGATACGGCCAGGAGCAAGGATCACCATGGGCGCAAATGAGCTGTGTTACAGAGGCACTGAAGGTAAAAGTAATTTATTGTAGCCTATGCTAAAGAAAGTCTACTGCAGTTGTCTAGGCTGTGTATAACCCCGAGGGAACCCACCCCACCTGAAGGTGATCACATCACCTTTCTAAGATGGACTTTTGGTGTAACCAACAGGTTGATTCAGGAGATGTTGTTCACTTCTTCATGATGAAGGGGGAGCCCAGGTGATGGCTCCAGCTGGATGAATCCCATCCCAGCTCTCTGACTTCACAGATTTTCTTTTTTGTTTTCATGAAAAAAGGAATCCATCAAAAATGTTTGTTCACCCCTCCAACAGTAACTGGAGCAAGGTAAGGAATGGCCTTATTTAGTAAATTATTTTTTGTTAAATAATTAAGTGCATTACCTTGAGAAAAGCTCCTAACATACCTATGCTACTGAGCACGAAGGAACTAGAAGCTGGTCTGTCTGTCTGCAATGCTTCCATGATTTCTGATTTGTCTTCTGAGCTGTGGCTTAAAGATTCAAGCACATCTTGGAGTAAGACACGAGCAAGTGAGCTAAACATGAGGCAGAAGCCTCTACAGTAAATATCCTGGCTTGTGTTATTTTTTTGCTCTTTGAACTCTAAAAGCATTATTTGCCATTTATTTGATATCCCTTGACAATAAACATGATGTCTGTGAAAAACTAGTTACTGATAAGCTATCCAATAAGGTCAAAACATGCAAACAAATGACAGCAACGATAATATAGATGTTAACCACTGTATCTTTCTTTTTTTTTTCATAACTTTTTAGATTGTGCACTGCTGTATTTTTGTTGGAAGCACGTGGCACTATTGCTTCTGCAATAATTTGTCTTCATGCACAGCAAACAGAAAGGATTTCAGGCATTTTATTTTCTTGTCAGCTTCAATAAATGCAAAACGATTTACCTAAAAAAGCAAAACATCAGGACCAAATTTTTCAAAGCTTTTTTTTTTTCATTCAGAAAGCAAACCGTAACTTTATAAGCAGACAAACAAAAAAAGGTTTTTTATGCATAACTTATAAGCTCATTTGCTTTGATTCCTGCAAGTGATGTCATGGAGCCCAGCTGTTGTGTTTCTGCGATGATTTCCCTTACTCATGTTTCACCCAGTCATTTCAGGCCCTAATGGCATTACTTTGAGCGAAACCTGTTTTTTTCATGGTTCACCTCCCACATCAGCTGATACCGGGATCTCTTCTCTGGGATCCACGGAGAGTAGGTACAGGCAATTAAGTAGATTTTAAATAACGATTTTCTGTTTCGTGTATAATCAGCCCCTCACCCTGACGCAGATCAGCGCACTGTGGGCACGAGGGCCAATAAGGGATGCAGACATTAAATTCGTGTCATCTAGTTTTTCTGTGCTTGGTTTCTGCGGTGGAGTCCAGCAGCCTGGAGATGCGTGTCGGCTCCCCGGCTCATGCTGGGGAGAGTCAGGTCCCTCCTGTTAATACTTGGTGTGAGGGAGGGAATTCTGATAGCTAGTTTTAACCGGCTTCATTGGCTATCCTTTGCTAATGAAAATCACTATGCACAGGGCTGATTCCTGATTCCCACCACCCAAGCACCTCTCTGGACCTTGGTATATCACCTTTGCCTACTCATGCAGAAACTTCTCATTGGCCAAATGTTTTCTTTTTTAAAAAACAAGGTGATGGGGCTATTATCCTCCCATACCAGCCCGTAAAGTTGACAGCATTCCCTGGGTTTGGGGGAATAACAGTTCAGTGTGCTTTTTGAGTGGTTCAAATCCACGTGGCCCCTCTCCCAGGAGACCGCCCAAAGCACTCAGGTGCAGATACGTCTGACCCAGGGCATTGCAGATAGGTAGCAAACAACAGGATTATCTGCCAGGTAGCAGATGACAGGGTTAGGGACCTGCAGAGCTTTTAGATTCAGTGGGTTTGGAGCTTGAGACATCATTCGTGGAAAAATTAGGCTTTGCTGAAATAGATGAGCTACATGTGGTTTCGCATGGAGTAATTGCATGAGCAATACCTAGATTAAATGCTTGTGTCCTTTACATCTCTCATGTCCATCTTTGGCTGATCTGCAGTGTGAACTGTGTGGAGTTCTAAGAGCTTATTTTGTAATACTCTTAGTGTCTTCATGGAGCCATTTTAGATGGAATATTCAATCTTGTATGAGTGCACGTGTCTGTATAAATATATATGGGAAAGTATCTAGTTTTCTTTGCAGTTGCGGTTTTTTTAGGCTTTTTAATATTGCTGTTATTCTTTCCGTACTTCTGAGCTGCTTTTA
>NW_010533205.1:6090-8312 GCF_000687285.1 Phaethon lepturus
TTTATTTTGTCATTATTTGTATTCCCATATTGATTGGAGGCATCAGTGGAGACTGAGCTAACGTGCAGAAGTGAAGAGACAAAGCTCAAGAAGTGGACCACTGGCATGGGGAGATGCAGTCCTAACCCAGCAAGTACAGAAAACCACTCATCCCACCTTTAGTGCTTTACCTGAGCTACTTGTATTAAGGACATAGTTATGCTGTGGTTCCTGCAAAGTCAGGAGGGAGATAGCAGCTCGAGTGACTTAGCCCCGTCAAAGACCTGAACTGGAGATGTTTCTCTTTCACCCTGTTAGCAGCTATACTGATTGAGTCTCACCAGTGTGGACCTTTTCTGCTTTGCAAAAAAAAAAAATTGCTATTAGAAAAAGATGGAGCATGAGGAATTCCAGCCTGAGAGGGGAATGTAAGTGAATTAATCTCTCCTGGTGAGGAGGAAATTATTTTTGTTACTAGCAAAGGTTGTTTTTTCATTGGAATTTTTCTCCCGGAGCTTTCAGGCATCCATCAAAAAGCCAACAGCTTAATTTTTGTAGATACAATGTTTCATTTTTTTAGTTGCCAAATAACCTCATATATTTAATTTTCCAGATTTTTTAGATGCTTTCAGGAAGTTGTCACAAGAGACCCTCCCTGGATAAATTTCCTCTTCCAAGAAAGCCACTTAAAAAAACAAAAATTGGAACAAAAATGATTCAAGCAGTTTTGTCCTACCCAGAAACAATGCTGCAGCTAAGCTTTGACCGCCTTTTATTAAACTCAGTCAGAATCTTTCTGGCCGCTTCCATGTGCTGAGGGTGGGGCCATTGATTTACTCTGCTTCTGCCACAGCCTGGCCCGGCCCGAGCAGGGACCCAAACCCACCGCTTTTCAGCCGTGCCTGTCCTCCTCTCCCCCTTTCTTTTCTGTTAAATGAAAGTTGACGTAACAGAAGAGAGGAGCCTGCCAGGAGGGTGTCAGAGTCGGCAATGATCACAATCAGACGTCACAATCAGAATGCTCTACCAACTCGTAGGAAGAAACAACCATCTGTTTCGACGGTTACGGGGAGGGGGAAAGACCAAAAAAAAAAAAAAAAACCAAACACAGAGCCATGTCCACAATTTTGCATTGCAAACAGTGCCTCATTGCCTGTCAGGAAGCACTGAAATAGGGTTTGATAGTGGTGCAAGTTCAGGACCTTTTGCCCCAGAGGCAAACATCCAGCACTCAGCTGATGTGCTGTAAAATCGGGTATGGTGCGTGTGGCAGTTTTGAGTATTTCCATTTTCCTTCTGGGACCCGAGTTGGACAGTAGCCTGGGGCATCTAGCCCATCTGGCCAATGGATTTCCACCCCCTTTTTTTCTCCAGAATATACTGAGAAAAGCCTGTTGCTGTAATTGGAAGCGGCTTGGTCTGCTGGGGTAAGTGGGGGTCCGCAGCCCTCCTCCTCGCCTGTGGCTGCACATTGGCCTTGCTGCATGATGTCCTCCAAGCCCAGTAAATATTCCAGGCCACAGAGCGCTACCGTGCATGCAACAAAGGCAAAATTCATTTATTCCCTCAGGCAGGTGATGGATAGTCTGTCAATGTTTATACAGTAGACACAAGCCTAATTTTCAGGTATTAGTTGATTAACACTTGAGTCATAGTGTGTGTCCTGTGTCCAGTAATGTGGAACATCAAATGTGTGAAAAAGATTAATAGTGTGCACAGATGTTACTCAGAGGATCAATTTGTCTGGGGCTTGAAGAGGTGGTACCCTGCAGATCAATAGGAAAGGAGAAAATTAGAGTAATATGTTGAAAGAAATCACAGCCGAGTCTATGCATGGCTGGGTTATCGGCTCCAAATACTCAGCTTCTCGTAAAGACTTTCAAAGATTGCAACTAAATGTTAAGCACATTCTCCTGTAATTTTTTTTTGTTTGTTTCTTGCAGAGCTACAGCTTCCCCAAATGGCAAGCCCTGAGCAAGGGACACAAAGCAGCCCTTGTGCGATGGGCTCAGCAGCCCAGGAAAACTTTTCCCTGGCATTTTGTGTGAAAAACATTTCCCTATATTATAAATAGCAACAGGCAGGAGGGCAATAGAAATAAATGTTGCTCTGTAAATAAGGGAACCAAAGCTGGACAGCAGAAGGGCTCTTTCTGGACAAGCTCAGCTTTTCCGAAGTTTTAAAGGAGAAATGTTAGGGTACCGCTTCTCCCCGCCGTCTCCACGCGGGGCCTGCCGGGGGCT
>NW_010533205.1:8369-8635 GCF_000687285.1 Phaethon lepturus
CCCCCGCAGCTACTGTGCTGCACCCCCCGGGGCTGCCCACCCCGCGCCCTGCCTGTGCAGGCAGGGTACGAGCATCAGAGGTGCTCAGACCAACCTACAGAGAACTTTTTCCTGCAGTAGCAAAGCAACGCCTCGAATTGAAGGTCGCCTTCCATAGCAGGGTGCTCCCACCCCTCCCCTCCGGGCGACAGGGGCTGGCGGGGCGGCCCGCGTGCGTTACAGCCCCGCTTCGCCCCACGGCGTTACACAGCCTCCCGGAGGAGAGC
>NW_010533206.1:0-12953 GCF_000687285.1 Phaethon lepturus
AAGGTCCTTTCCAACCTTAGTGATTCTTTGACTCTGTGATTCATAACCAGGTCTACTAGGCCATTTGTTTTTCTAAGGTTTCCAGTTTTCAGTTTCCAGAAGCTGATGAAAAATGTAAAGGCATTGCTTATAGGGACAGCTCCACCCTTCTGCCGGTGCCTGCATGCTGATTCCTGCTCCCCCGCTGGACCTGCGTTAGGACTTGTGGCAGTGCAATGAACTAGATCAGTGAATAGATCCAGTTAAGAATAAGCTGCATTTTGTCAGGTCAGTGCCTCCCTACTTCAGTACCCTAATCCAGTTCTTGCAGCTACAGGAATACCAGTTCTGGGATAAAGAAGGTGTTAGAGGTGAGGCACTGGAGGTAGGGTGAGAGAGGAGCAAAACTGTCCCCTGAATCTAAAGGGACTCTGAAGGAACTAGTAATTTTCTCAGGGTGCAAGCACTTGAATAATGTATCAGTGTGTGATATCCCGATCTCATAGTAGTGTTGTGATTCTAACTATCCTAAAAATAAAAAGTTGTAGCAGTTATTGGCATCTATTCAGTCTGAAGAAGCTTAAAAGCATGTGTCCAGTGTACTGGGAAGCAAACGCAGAAGGCAGTGGAAGTCAAACAAAGGAACCTTGCAGTATTTCCTTGTAGGAGGAAATACAAACGGATGAGTGTTACCTTTAACTTGGCAGGAACAATGCAAGTGTGTTTTCTTTAGCCTATACATATTAACTACAAATAATTTGCCAGCATTTAATTATACGGATTTAGAGGGCATGTTCCAAGCACCTAAGTTATGCCTAGAAAAAGTGTTTTATGTATCTGTTTTTAAAAATGTATTTTCATTTCTTGTCATATTAGTTCTGACTACAAATAAGATTATGTAGCCTGCTATGCCTTTTGGAACAAGCAGTGGGTCTGTCTAATGAAAATACTGGGAAAACAATATAAACATCAGTGACAGTATCAATGATACTTCTGTGTTGTGTGTTCTCTCTGAATTATACATTGTCTGTCATTAATCTCAAAAAAATATTCCTTCAAAGGTAATTGGGGTAAAAAGACTATTCCATTTTAAATCTAAATGAACATTGATCAAGCAGGAACAAGAGAGAAATATAAGCAACAATATAGTTTCTTTGCATCCTAGAACATGGCTTGTTTTAATTCTTTTTACCAGGCTTATCAACATAAGCTAAAGCTAGCCCTTATAGGTCAAAGTATTTTTGGACAAGAAGTTTATAACAAGCTGATAAAAGAGGGCCATAAAGTCGTGGGAGTATTCACAGTGCCTGACAAGAATGGACAAGCTGATCCTTTGGGTAAGTGTAACCTTAATCCAAACGTTAAAATTACCGGCATACATAACAAACTTGCCTTTCCGTGAGAAGGTGGTATCTATATGGGAATGCCTTTATTACACTGGATTCAGCACAAGAACAATGCTTTAACAAACACAAGTCCCAGAACTGGTTTAACCTTGTTAGTTAGTCAGTATGTGAAAGTTGGTTCTAACCATACAGGGCCATACATTATGATATTTAAAAAATAAATTAATCTGGGTACTTCATTTGAATGTACATCCTAGAGGTAATCATCCTGAACTAGATCTGTATCTTAAAGCAAATAACTGCTGAGCCTGTACTCAAGCACAAATGTCTGTCACCTGTTTCACTGTGCTGTCTGGGACACTCAAGGCATGAAGCCAAAACAGTTTATCCCTGGCTTTCTGCCCTTTCTGACAAGCTTGCATGCAGCAGTGTACCTGCAGAGCCTATTTCTCTTCCACCTGGACTATGGAAAACCCATTGAAAAGGGTAGAGGAGGCTTTGCTCTCTCTTTTCCTAGTGCCAAGATTCATAAGGATTTTCTAGACTTCCTAAAGAAAGAGTTGTTGCCTGACAGGTATTAAGAATTGTACTTAATACAGCCCAACCCAGTGTGGCAAAGAAGCTACTTTGGAATCATCTGAATTGTAACTTTTTTTTTTTTTTTTCCCAGTGGCACAAAAATAGTGAGTTAATATGATTAGCAAATAGAAATGCCAGAATGGAATATACCTTTATGGATAATCAGAAATTAAAACTACGTTCCACAAGTTGTCTTAACTTAAGTCATCTTTTTTTTTTTTTTTTTTTTTTGTCAGGTCCTGACAAGTTTTTGCAGAACTCTTATGAGAGAATAATCAAACATAAATTTTGCTTACCTGGGCTATGGCACTCCCAAACTAGGATATAGTTCTCAAGTTTATTATATTCTGTAACTCTACCTTATTAAATGATTTAATCACTCTTTGGAAGAATTAGAGGAGGCAACTATTAGTTTAGAAAAAGACAATTCAACTATCCAGCTCTGTAAGCATACCATAATACTTGGTTACATTATGTAAACTGTTGTTTTATGGTTGTTACACTAGCAGATGTAACTAAGCAAATCTTCCACTGATTTCAATCATCTATTAATTTCAATCATCTATTAATTTCACTAAATCATAGAATTAGTTTATTGCTTTCCTAACGAAAAAAAAGAAATTACTAGATCCTTTGTTGCTTTTTACTTCCAGATGACTCAAACAGCTTAAGTCTCAAGTGAAATTTGCTAATGTTTGTATATCCTCAGACAGCTATGATTTTTATTTCTAAAAGCAATTGCAGGACACACTAATGTCCATGGAATGATATTAAAGTAAGTATTTAATTAAGACCTATGTTAATAGGCCTCTGGTCAAACTCAAGTTCGAACTTCAGAAGTGAAAGAGAGAAAGAAAAATACAAAAATGTGTTTAGAAATATAAATTAAACTAGGTGAATTTTCCCTGTCTCTTCTTGTTTTCCCCTTTCTTCCTATTACACACACAACCCAACAGATGTAGAGTTGACTCTACTATCCTGCTCTCTGTCATGAGTTCATAAACTGAACATTTAGTTGCACAACTGAATTTATCAAACATCTAAAAATTGTCTCTGCAATTAATGCAGTTGTTTTTTCTCACCTTTAAGCTTAATTTTGTGTGTAGCTGTGTGTCTCACACACAAATGGAAACATATCTAGCAGGCATCAGTAATCAGAATTTTGAAGAAATTACTGAATGCTTCTACCATCTGTAATTATTTACTCCACATGGCAAAATGCTGCTGGCTTGAGTGAATCTTAGTTGTGTGTAGTCATATTCACATACAGATTGCTGAAGTGAAAAATTAAGTTCTGCTAAAGCAAACCTGTTTCAGGCAAATGTAATGACTGGACAAAAAATGAAGTGTCACTGTTAAATAGTCAGTGGAGTGGACTTAAAGTTGAGAATGACATCAGCTGTAGGAACGAGAATCAAAGAAAGAATTAATAAAATATATCCGAGTGCAAAGTTTTTTAAACAACATACAGAGCAGTACAAAGGGCACCTGGTAATCAAACAGTTGATGATCTGCTTGAGTTGTCATGCAATATCTCTCTGATTTCAAGTTTGAATTTTTAACACAAAATGTGAATTAAAAAAGACAATTGTTCTTGCCCCTCAGCACTGGCAGCGGAGAAGGACGGCACTCCTGTTTTTAAGTTCCCCAGATGGAGAGCTAAAGGCAAGCCTATCCAGGAAGTAGTTGCAGCCTACAAATCAGTTGGAGCAGAACTAAATGTCCTTCCGTTCTGTACACAGTTCATCCCCATGGATGTTATTGACTGCCCAAAACATGGCTCAATTATTTACCATCCATCCATCCTACCACGCCACCGAGGAGCTTCTGCAATCAACTGGTGAGTTTCATGCAACAAAACTATGTGTATGTCACATTAGGATGTTGGTCTGTACCCATTACTCATGTCAATGCTAGCACAGTTTTGTTGACTTGCAACTGCTCTGGAGGAACTTCTTGGAAGCAGCTGAGTATTTGGTTCATGAACTGCACTTCATGCCTAAGATTCATTACAATTTCCACTGCAAGTGCAGCTGTTATTCTGGGAAGATCAGTGACTTGATCTGTACATTCATATATTTTACTCACACAGGCAAATCGACAATCTGGAGTTATCACAGGCAGGACACCGCCCTCGTAGCTCATCCCTCACAAACACTAAATAACTGTCACAACAGGGCTTGATGCAGAGCCCAAGATTTCAGAGATGGGAAGGGAGAAGAAAGAAGAGAATCCACAAGAATAAAACCTTATCTTGCTGTCCTCCTGAGCAATGCACAAGGCAAGATTCAAAATGTTGCTGCGAAAGAACTACACTGCAATAATGACCCCAGTAGACTCAGATCTAGCATTTGTGTGACAACAGAAATGCTGTCATCACTGTGTTTAAATTCAATAGGAAATTGTCTAATTATGAAGAAACAATTTTAAAAGAATCTTACAGGCAGCATGGTGATTATCTAAAGATACAGTGTTGCAGATTCAAAGAAAAAGCATGTTTTGTTTTCCATAAATGCTTAATGGAAAAAATGGTAAGCTGAAGTACTTAAACAGGGGAGTAAAGGAGACTTACTAGAGAAGTAAGGAAATCGTTCAAAAAGTGGCAGTTGTGTCCAAGTGAGTAAAATAAAAAAAGAGCAAAAAATCTGACAGATTAGGTGAAAAAAAAAAAAAAGAGTAAAGCAGTCCAGAAAAGAAATAAAGAACAAAAAGGCATAAAATTGAATAATAACAATTTTCCCAAATGCATTAAAGGTGGGAGGTATGTAGGGCGATATAAGCATTTGATTTAAAAAAGGTGCTTATCAAAGACAACACCATAGTAGGAAATCTGTATAGGTATTCAGGATGGAGGAGCTTAAGGTGTTGCTACCATACAGCCCTTCTTTGTGTAGAGTAAGTCAGAACAATTCTCCTGAGCTGAACTGTGAGTAGAAGAGATTTTAGATAAACTGATGAATGAATAAGAATCTCTTCTCAGGACCAGGGAACTTTCAAACAAAGGTTCTGCATATTTGGCATAGCCTGGAGCATTTCTGTTCCTTCAGAGTGCATTGGTGCAGGAAACTGGAAAACAGCAAGAGCAATACCAGTTTTAAAAGGGCTGAAAGCAAAAGCCAGGAAACTTTAGAGCAGTCACTCTGATTTCAACGTCTAATAAAGAATACACTTTCCACACAAATGGGTGGTAATGTGAAAGTGAGATTATGAAAGTGAGAGGTCAAATTCAAAGTTAAAAAACATAAGGTAATGCACATAAGGAAAAAAAAAAAACACCCTGACTATATGTAAGCAGTAATAAAATTAAGTTAAATAAATTTCTCTCTCAGAAACGAGACCATGGAAGGATCTTAAATACTGTCTGCATCTCAGTTAGAATGTAAAGGAACTAGAAATGCTTCAGAAAAGTCTAAGAAAGATGGTCAAAGGTATAGAACAGCTTCCACGTGACAAGAGACAAATCTAGGAGTCTTCAGAGTGGAAAAGAGGTCATTGGGAAGGAGATATGCTAGCAGTCTATTAAACCATGAAAGGCATGGGAAGGTGAATAAGTAACAATTGCTCAGTCTTAATCAAAAGTTAGGGGACAGCCAGCAAAGAGATCAGGTAGCAGGATTTGACTAAATAAAGGAGGTACTTTTACTCCATGCAGTCTGTTATTAAACTGTGGAACTGCACATCTGGAGAGCTCTAGAAGGATGCTTTCATGGAGGAAAAGGTAACCAAGATCTATTCCACAGGAAGATGTAGATACAAACTCTCTTTCGGGAAGTTCCTGAGGTGAAGGTTTCCAGAAATGAGAATGTATCCCAATGGTGTATCACTGAGTCTTGCTTTATTTTGCATATTCCTTCTGTAAGCATCTGCTCCTGCCCTCCTCAGGGAAAGGCCATTGTGCTAAGACCTTTAAACTAAGCTAGGATTTGGCCTTGACTGACCATTCTCATGTTTCACCCTCGCACCCCTTGCTCTCATCACAACTTCTTTCATCTGTTGTGGCTACAGCCCTAGTGCTGATCGGACCCTTTCCCCCCACAGTGTGACTGAGAAAACCTGTGGGAATTAGGCATGGCTAAAGGGGCAGCAGGCACAAACAAGGGCCCTGGGCCTCTGGGGGTTCCTCACTCCATCCTTTACAGCCTCTTCCAGCTGCTGCTGCTTTGTTATTAGCAGCTGTCTGCGGTGGGAGCTCCTGGACAGAGGAGGGTGTGCGCAGCAGTTCTCGTCCTGTCACCTATTCAGCATCAGGGACATTTGCCCGCAATACCTTTGTCTCCTCCAGTGCCATGCTGAGGACATCCACTTCTCACCAGGGTGCTCTTTTGGAATTTTTGCATAATATAAAACAGAAGAAATGCTGCTTAAATGCGTGAAAGATCTGATATGGGCTAGCCAAACTTCTGTAAGCTTTCACTTTTGTTATACCTGCCAACTTCCCCAGTTGTCTATGGAGTTTGTCCTTGTTCTGCATGAATGTGTGCTTTACTCCTTTTAGTAATGTAGTTTTCAGTGCTTACAATTAGTAATGAAATTTCATGTGTATAAACCAGATCTCAGATTATCCTGTTACAACATGAACTGCCAAGAGATATGTCTTACTGAAAATTGCATTAGTGTTTGCATGCAGACAAATGGTTAAAAGCATGCGGGAAAGATATATCTCTCCATTTCTGGCTGTTCCTTTAAACATGCTTCTCTCTGATTTTCCATCATTCTGAGGCACATGCAGCTCCACGAGAAAACTGGGAAATCTAAGTGGCTGAAGTTCCCTTTAGATTTAGAGGCAGATCTTGAGGTGATGTAAATCAGCACAGGTCTATTGTAAGCAGTGCTATGTTCATGCACAGCAGCTGAGAATCCGGCTGGATACAAATTCCCTTAATAACTTGTCCTTAAACACTTGCATATCCATCATTTTCCACTCTGAGTTTAGCTCTTTTTCAGCTGTGCAACAACTGTACTTTCCTTGCCGATCTACAGATAAGTTGTGAAGCTTAGCTAATTACAGTAAACAACCATGATATTCAGATAATATGCTATCTAGATGCTTCCGTTTTTCAAATTACATCGTAACTATTGCACAACTTTTGCTCTGTGTGTCTTACCACTAATAATACTTTTAAAACAATTTTCACAATGAACTGTGTGATAGACACCCTGAATTTAGTTGCAGCATTTCTTATGTCACTTTGTGGAAACCACACATCAAAACTGTGAGTTCCTGACTATGAAGCGAGCAATGTATTAAAGACATTTATAAAGACAGTATTAATGACAGTTAGGCTTTTCTTTTCTATCTACCTAAAGTAAATGAACACATAACAGATGGGTTGATATTCCTGACTACTTTCATACTGTCTGTATTTACTGTAAGGCTTTTTTTATGTCCAGGACTTTAATTCAAGGAGATAAGAAAGCAGGATTTACTATTTTTTGGGCTGATGATGGTTTGGACACTGGACCAATACTTCTGCAGCGAGAATGTGATGTTGGCCAAAACGATACTGTGGATGACCTGTATAACCGGTTTCTCTTCCCGGAAGGAATAAAGGCTATGGTATGTTTAGCTGTACTAAATATCAACATTTTATGAGAAGAAGAAAAACATCTCCTGGAGTTTGAAAGTAAAGGAAATATAGACAAGATGCATGCATCTTTCCATGTATGGAAAGACAGAGCTTGTGGTGCTCAGCCAAATCCTAGACTTCACTGGAGCTGTGCTGCTTCGGCTGAGGAAGTAGCCTCAGAATATTTGTTGCTGGCAGTGGGCAGAGCATATCCCGTTTCCACAGAAGGCAAGAAGTTGAATTTGTCTGGAATGTAGCTCTTCCCACAGATTTCTTGAATGTTTTTACAAGGTGAAATTTTTAAAAGGCTCAGAGAGAACAGAAATTTAGGGGTGAGGTAGAAAAATAAAAGGGGGAGGTGCTTTAAATTCAGAGCCCTGGTGGATTGGCTTTGGATTTTGTATGCTTGTCCTTTTTTGTATTTTTGTAAAATTAAGAAAAGAAAATGCATAAAAAATACTCAGCATGCATTGTTAGAGAAATTTTTTCTCTCTCCATTTAAATGCAGAGAAATAGCTTTTTGCAAAAAGAAGAAGGAAAGAGTTGAATGTCACCATACAGAGATGCGTTCTGGTCCTGCAGAATTTAGGCAGCTGCTGTGTGTTCGGTGACTACATATTCCCATCAAATTTCTGAGGCTATTTCTTTTGTCAAAGAAGTTTAAGCATATATGTATGTTAATCAGCACAGTATTGGTCCCTTAGATTTTGGAAATCCTAGGTTTTAAAAATAAACCGGTTCCCCTTGTGGCAGAAAGTCTTTTGCTGTCACTCAGAGGTGACTGGGGAAAAAAGGTGAACCAAGCTAACATTAAATCTGTTACTTTTTCACTTAGGTGGAAGCTGTGCATCTAATTGCTGATGGTAAGGCCCCTCGTATACCTCAGCCTAAAGAAGGAGCAACATATGAAGGGATCCAGAAAAAGGAAAATGCAGAGGTAGTGTTAAATAACATCATCTTTATCACATTTCAATGCCTGACTTACCTTAGAAACAAATAGCTTTGCTAAAGGGTATTTTTATTCATCCCTTTAATATAATATATAAGGAGCTTCCTTGGAGTGAACGACCTTAATCTCCCTGCTGTAAAACTATTCTCATTGGCTTATAAATTGCTTCTAAATATTATTTGCGCTTAAACTAAGAAGGATGCTGGGTACCTAAGTTTTGTTATTTAATGGCTATTCTGATACTTTCTGTAATTAATTTGTACATATACTCACAATACTGCAAAGATAAAGGAATACATTTTCACTGGTGTTATATATAAAATATACATGATATTCTTAAGATATTATTTCATTTTTCCTCAAATTCTTGTGGGAATTGCAAGTTGTAGTAGGGATTCAACTTATGAAACAATTTATAAAGGGTTAGTAAATGATTAGAAAGTATTTTAATAAAAGTTTGTAGATATATTAAAGAACTTGGGATCCAATCAATAAATAGATCATTTTCAGCAGAAGGTGATACCCCAGACATACACTTATTTATATTTATACTATGTTTATTAAATTTGTCAATAAGAGTATTAATTATTTCTGAATTAATTCCTAGTAGCAAGAGTTATATTTTCATTATATTAGTGTGAGAATGAGAATCTATGAAAAGAGAAAGACCACACAGAACACAGAAGTGCTAAGAGCATCCCATTTGATAGGTTTTTGATGATTAGCCATCTGGAGATTACTGATCTTCCTTTATTAGACCAAACCGTTTCTGTGTTTTTAAATAAACAAACAGCTGAAGGAGAAGGTGGCAGAATTTGTAATTCTTATACAGGAAAACATTACTAACTTGATTTATACCTAAACAGAGAAGAATTAGCTGGTGTGTCTTGATTTCCTAGATCTCCTGGGACCAACCTGCATCAGCTTTGCACAATTGGATTCGAGGGCATGATAAAGTGCCTGGAGCATGGGCAACAATAGATGACCAGGTATGCTCTGAAAACCAGAAGAACATTCTTCTTTTCTATACCCTCTTTTTGACCTTTTTAAATTATAAAACTAAAGGTGTCTGCATACAGATGAATACAAATGAGAGTTACATTGGAGTAGCTCTCATCTGATGACTGTAAGCTTTGTATATGTCTAGAACAGGCACCTAAACAAATGTACAGAACACAGTAGTTAAGATTTTTTTTTTTTTAATCATAGATACATTTAATTCAAAGAAAGATAAGAGCAATATCTGGAAAAATAATAGGGCATGATACAAAGCAATAAGTAAGAAGGGTAGAACCAGACTGTGCCAGTCGTTTTGGGAAGTAGGCATTCGTTACAGTATAATGCAACCCATGCTGTGAGGTGGGCAACATCACAGTATTAACAGCAAAATGAAACACTGTGAGCTACTGAAATAACAGAGATGGTTTTATTTTAAAGAGATTTGGGCCTACATCATTTACAGAAATAAATACATCTCCTTTTATCCAAAAGCAACTACTTTCTTTCAATGTATTAAAAGTACTATACATTTGATCCACATAGTACTTACATAAAATATTTTAAAAATCACATTATCTTTCCTGCTTGTGATGTGCAGTTTTTGTTACTTAACTATTATGCATCTGCTGGTAGGCTGCTCCAAAAGCCTGGTTCTGACCTAATGTCCAGGAGCTGTTGCTGATTTGAGAGCCCAGAAAGAACGGAAGAGCCCAAGAGCATTGCCAGCCTGGGGGCAGAGGCACACTCCCCCAGTCGTAGTCAGGCTTCTGCTGGCCTCTCACTCCGGGCATGCCCTGACAAAAGCTGCTTCCCTTTCTGCACTGGTTCCAGCGTGCACATTGGTACAGCTAAGCAGCTTTGCAGGTTTAGGCAGCTTGTGAAGTTTTACATCTCCTGGGTTGTAAAGATACAGAAATAATGTTGTAACATGTTTTCCATATGTAGGTACTTACATTTTATTTATATTATATTAAAGCTTCAAAACAGTATCTTTTCATTATTAGAATTTTAGAGCATGTTTAGAATCTGTGCACTTGTAATTCCATTTATTTTTAGGTGGTTACTTTTTATGGATCATCATTACTTGATGCTTCAGTGCCTGCTGGACAAGAGCTGGCAATAAAAGGTGCTTCAAGACCTGGACTTGTAACCAAGAATGGTCTAGTCATTTTTGGTAATGATGGGAAGATGGTAAGTGATCACCCTGGCAAACATGAGCATGGATGGAATAACTTTAGCAAGAAGTGCAAGTAGTGTGCAATTGTCAGGCTATCCAAATCCAGCTGCTGATGACAGACGGCTAATGCGCTTGGAGTTTATCAATCTTCTGCCATCCTATAGAGAAGACATTCATGTTTTGCTTCTCACTCAATCCATACTCATTTCCAATATGGATTAACATGTACTAATACTGGGAGGGAATCTGAAGAGTGGCCTATGTTAAATTACCTGCATCATAGCAGTTTTCATGCAAGCCATTTATTTTACTATTTCAGAAACCATATTAACGTCTAAAAACTCTTCACACAAGGATGTGTTGCCTCCCAGATAATTTAAAATCCTATCCTGTCTTTTTTCAGGTACTGGTGAGAAATCTGCAATTTGGGGATGGAAAAATGATCCCTGCATCTAAATACTTCTCTGCTGATGAAACAACTGCCCTAGAACTTACAGAAGAGGAGAAAAAGATGGCAGAAGATATTAGGGTAATTCAATACACTGCTTTAGTAGCATATTACTTCAGACAAAAGGATTACATACTTCTCATTATAGGCATGGCATATCTTTTATTTATCCATGCAAGCTGTTTTTTGATAAAATGTACTCAAAGATTATGGAGTTGAATCTTCAGTTATTGATTCAGATAGAATTGGAAATTCCTTGGAGTACTCGCATGTCACTTTAGAAATTTTTCTTTCAGATACAGGTGATACAAAGAGAGTGATTTCAGGGTCAGTTATGGTAAATATTTATGAACGATCAAGGTGGGAGCGAGGAAAAACAAACGGACCTTCACCTCACAACAGTGAGGTTTTCAACACTGACAGACGTGGACGGTTCTGAAATCCTTTCTTCACTGTGGTGTTACTCACTAGGATGTGCGCAGAGTGGTCCTGTTGGACAAGCTCCAGGGAGTGTTAGAACAGCAGCCTGAAAGAGAAAAGCAGTAGTTTTTTCCCTGTACCTGTGTGCGCTGTCTCTCCTCTGCCACAACCACACACAAGGGACTAGCTGGCAGAGGGATGCAGCCATCGGGCAGCTGGGGCAGAAAGCTCTCACAGCCAGAGAGCTGCTTTGCTGCCCTGTCACGTCATCCATCCCTCCGCATGAGAGTCAGGGGCTTAGCTGAAAGCCACACTTGTCATTAAAGTTTTGCACCAGACCAAGTGAATCATAGGTGTCTTCCCTTCTGCTAACTCTCCTAGAGGGTCAATAACTTTTGGCACAGGTCAGGCATCTTGATGCACTAATGTTTTAAACTGCTGCTTCAAGATTACCTTGAGCCTGCTTGCCAGCAACCTAAAAGCTGCCTGGAGCTATTGACTGACTGAGACAATAGCAAAAAGAAATATAAACTCTTCAGTTCATGACACTACCTGCTAACTCTGAAACCTAACTATGATTAATTGAAATATTACTTTACCAGTTATTTCACTATTCACATTAGCGGAAATATCCGTCTCATGCATGCAGCTTAAACTGCTTCTCAGCTCTGCCCAGGTGCCAGAAATGCCATCAGTCCAGTCACAAAGTGCTCCAGGCCGTCCTTGCCTCTGCTAATGATGTATTCTATAATGCAATGGGAAGTTATTTATTGGAGGATAAAGTTCTTCAAAAAATGGGCCTGAAAATTATTAGCATTGTAGCATTCAGGTTTCTTGCCTGATTAAGTGAAATTATCATGGGCAAAATAATATTTTTTTATAAGCTAATTACGCTGAAAAATTTATTGGCTAACAGCAGATCTCTACACAGTTCAAGACCCTCTTAAAATAATTTTCTGTTTTAGAATCCTTTGAAATAATACATGTTGTAGGCACAGATACCATAGAAAACACAGTTTGATAAATACTTCTTGCTATTAGAGGATTATTCATTATTGCTTCCATTATTTTTATGTATTGTTAGGCTATTTGGAAGGGAATTTTGAGCAATGTTGCTGTAATTGAGGATCCCACAGACTTCTTCAAATCTGGAGCATCTTCTATGCATGTTGTCAGGTAAAAAATACTCAAAATAACATTTTGAAGCCAAAGGTAATGGAAACAAAGTTGTCATGGTGCTTTTATCAGGGTTGATCACGTAGTGTTAAAAAAAAAAAAACCCTGTATTTTTCAATACTTTAACTATTCCCTTTCCTACCTTTGAAAGCGTGGTATGGTTCTGCTCCCCAAACTAGGAGATATTTACATAATCCTGCTCTTTCTATTGAAGGAAAATTCTCCTTAACTTCAGGAACATCAACCACATGGGGGAGCATGGTGATGCTCAAACCTGTCTGCCTGCAGTGGCAGGGGTCTCAAGACCAAGGAG
>NW_010533206.1:12976-35278 GCF_000687285.1 Phaethon lepturus
GGAAAGAGGAGCCTTTCTCAGCAAGAATTGAGCCCATGCTTACAAATGCACTGAGTTCATCCTCATCTGGGTCACCTCTGTTACCTTCTTTCAGCAACCAAGATATTCCAGGCCAAAATGTAAAACCTGCATTTCAGTTCTGTTTTTTTAACAAACTCATTATTGTCCTTATTACTTACCAGGCTCATAGAGCTCCGAATGTCCTCCACGTATTTGTTAGAGTAGATCCACATACTATTTTATCAATCACTATATTCTATTTGTCATTTATTTCCAAAAATTTACCTAAAAGTATTCCAAAACTGACATTTTCTTTTCCATAACACCCCCAATTAAACCAACAGATTTCAGTAAAATGCACTTCTGTACACACACACGTATTCACATACATACAAACTGGTGCCCAATTTTGATCCCTTTCAACCTTCTAATGATTCAATTATCTGAAGAATTCTTTCATTTGTAATTAAACTTATTCCTTCTTCAAAATTTTTAGAATGTTAGAAGAGATCAAACAGAAATATAGTGGACTTCAACTACAGAATGAAGATGTATATATGGCCACTAAGTTTGCAGACTTCATTCAACTGGCTGTCCGAAAATTCAGAGGAGAAGACAAAGAAGAAGAGTTAGCCATTGATTATGTAAGACCTTTTATTTTGCCTTTATTGCTTAATCTTTCTTGGGTTTTGGGGGGAAAGTAGACAACGTATGTTATGAGACTGCTTGATACAGTAGGAAAAGCAAAAAATATTTGATCATACAAACTCTTCTTTGTGACTTTTTTTTTGGAACTTTTATATATTTGCATTTTGTAATGGAAGTATATATATAATGTCACTTACATTGTTCCAGAAACCAGGAGATCAAGAACACGTAATAGAGTAGCTGACACATGGGCAGATCTTCCTAACTCCCCTGCACTGTCCAGCAGTGTGCTTCAGTCAGAATGGTTCTAGACCTTCTACTTCCCTGAGGCAAACAGGATGTGTTAGGTTTTTCTCCTAAGAATGTGTTTAAAAAAATTGTGTGAAAGGAGGATTCTGTGGGTTTTTTAAAGTCATTAAGCAAGTCAGGATTTCTTGAATTTGGGAATTATACATTTGACTGAAGTCCACTAAGGCCAGACTTAACCACGGTTTAGCATGGGTTTGAACATGGAGATCCAATGATAAAACATACAGAAATCAGCTTAACTATCTCAAAGTATGGTCATTGACATTCAGGAAGAATATGATCTCCATTTCCTTTTACCCCTTTGTCCACTCCTAACAGCCATATGTACATCCTAAAATGCATCTGGATATTGGCTGCAGATATCAAAAGCTTCTTAAGCTACATTAAATTTTCAGTTATTAAAAATTTAAGCTAATTTGTGGTTTATTTTACTCTTAGGTTTCAAAAAATGTGAACAACATGACTGTGAATATGCCATACCAATGTTTCATAAATGGGCAATTTATAAATGCTGATGATGGAAAAACATATGACACTATAAATCCAGCAGATGGATCAGTGAGTAATTTCTAAATATGATCAATACCAGTTTATTTCAGTTTCTTTGCCTCTTAAAAAATCTAAAACACTAACTGAATATTGTTAATTTCATGACCATACAGTACACATTAAACAACCCCTAGAAATCATTTGAATTTTGAATTTATTTCTCAGTTTGTATGTTCTATAGTTTTTCCATTTCAGTCAAGCTGCACAGCAAACATAACCTACTTCCACTTCAGCTATTACATCAATTTCCATACCCAGCTGTATGTTTTACCTTGATTTCATTCTTGCTTAGCTTTGCAAATAAAAATGGCTGCAGTTTAGTTGCTAAAGAAGTATTTCTTTTAGGATATTGTCAGTCGTCAACTTCAGTATTTATTTTACTTTTTTTACAAATCTGATGTCTTCGTGCAAATGTGACTTTAAAGAGTCCCTTTAAATTCCCAGTAAGAAAAATGACTTTTCAATAGGAAAATACATACAGTTGCACTTCAGTCCTGAACTACTGAATCTTGGTTGAACAACTCGTAACTATGAATTATAAAGAAGTGATCCTGATGTCCATGTAATTGCCATTTAATTCTGGAGTAAATAAATTCTGCTGAAATCAGTGCCACAAATTCCACTATCATCAGAAGTCAAACTGTGGTACTTTTCCTGAAACTCATTACAGAATGGAATAAACGTCATAGCAATTCTGTATTAGGATTTACAATGTGTGTATTTATAGAACACAATCACCATAAAATACTGTGTGTATATGGTGGTGTATGGTAACAGAAGTTCCATTCCTAAGAAATGGAACATGCGGGAGTCATTTGAGCATGTTTAGATATTAGATCATAATACCACACATAAAGACTTTCAACTTTTGTAATATCACATTGATTTTACGTATGGAAAGAGAGGGTGGGACAATGCACCTTGCTGTGAAGAAGAAAGATCTAGGCATCTGAGTCCCTGCAGCGTCCACCAAGTTCTGCAGCCTGACTCACCCATGACAACTGCTGGGACCGAGGGTCTTCAGAATTTGCTTATACCCAGTCAAGCAGTTTAGGAGGAAAGAGTAACACTGCATCCCAGCCTCCCAGTGTGAGCTAACACGATGTTACCTTTGGACAGATAATAGCCAGTGTATCTTCTGCTTCATTGGCCGATGTTGACAAGGCAGTGGCAGCAGCGAAGGAGGCATTTGAAAATGGTGAATGGGGAAGAATGAATGCACGGGAAAGAGGACGACTCATGTACAGGTACGTAAAGGGCAGCTTGTGTTTGTTTCATTTTCTTAAATCTTGTCGTTTTGTTCCTCTGAAGAATTGTTTCATACATTTTCTGAATATGATGGATATCCATAATCCCACTGTCAGAGGAACCAAACTAGCCATCTTTTCGCCCTCTAATTTACTTCAGTGTACCAGCCTCAGGTCTTAGCTGGCTAACCTTTCTTGTGGCAGAGAAGAGCCTTGTGATCTCTCACTGCACCTTTTTTTTAATTGTTATTTATGAATGGAAACAAAGAATTTGACAAAAACATTGTTTAAACACTTGACAACTTTATTTAATCTGTATGTTTTTCGTTGCAAGGTTTGAAAATTACCTTGTAAAGTCCAAATTCTTCTGTATAAATAAGGCTAAGTTTTAAAGGCAGAGTCTACCTATGTTAGGTAGGCAGAGACTTTTGACCTTGTGCATCTGCATCTACACTCCATACAGTAAACATATAGCCACATTGCCACTACTTTTGAAATAGACTGTAAGTGATGTCCCAGGATCATATCCCAGCATACTTCTCACCTGGCTAAAGACCCACTCCAGGAGATGTGTTATTGTCTGTTGTGGAAGAATTGTCCTGTGTAGAAATTCTCTAAGCTGAATTGTATATTTATCTGAGACATTTCCAACTCTCTTTTGTATCTGTTTCACTGTGTCAACCCTAGATAATGCCTGTTCTCATTTTGGCTGTGTTGTTATTTGTTTCAGAAGATAAACAGGTTTTGCTGAATGAATGGTATTTTATTCGTGAGTTTTGATTCTTGGAAGGGCAAGAGGTGATCTTGGAAAGATGATCATGCTATCTAGATATTGCGAGAGCGATACTGGAGGCAGCTAATAATAAAAGCCCAATTACTATGGATTCTCCATACGCAGGATGATGCTTCTGGTGCCTGACAGCAGGCACAGGGACAACACTGTCTTGCAAACTTGAGATGACTAGAAGCTGCAGAGCTTCCCTATAAACAAAGCCTCTTTCATGGAGCTTTCACCGTTTTTCAGTTCTAGGAGATGCAAATTAATAAGAAGAGTAGAGATGAGTAAAGAAGCAGATTGTTACTCCTGAAT
Source organism: Phaethon lepturus (assembly GCF_000687285.1). Classification (NCBI taxonomy): domain Eukaryota; kingdom Metazoa; phylum Chordata; class Aves; order Phaethontiformes; family Phaethontidae; genus Phaethon; species Phaethon lepturus. The sequence goes on from NW_010533206.1 coordinate 16,820, forward strand.
GCCCCAGGTTCACATCTAGCTAATGTGATGATGAAAAATCAGTTGTCAGCACAGAGGAGATGTACTAGGCAAATTCTGTTCCTATTCAGTAGATGGAAGGCTACTAGTTACCGTGCTTGACATAGCAGTTGGCTTTAAGGACATTAGGATCTTGACTAGACTTGAAACTTCCTGCTCCAAGGAACTCATGGAGGAGTAGATCCTGTACATCAAACAACTTTCTTCTGCAAGGTGTAGTCTGCAGGCCCATCAACATTACTGCTGGATGTCCTGGCCAAGTTGATTATGCTGAGGAGACTGTACATTTATCTATAGAGAAGAGAAGGATTTTTTTTCACCTTCAAAAAATAAAATCTTCAGTAGCGTGCCCATACCTACTGCTATATTAAGCCTTTATTGTGCTATGCCAGGAGCTAGACCTGGACATCAGAATACACAGCAGAAGAAGAATCAGTTACACAGTGGCTGCAAGACGGTAGCAGGCTATGCATTCGGATGGCAAGGCAAAATAACAGTCTCAGTTTGGTTGCGTGCAGCAGTGGGTCACTCTCTCTGCGTAGCATCTGTGAGGAGTTGGAAACTGAGGATCTATCTGATTCAGAGGTTTGGAATATGCAACTAGAAGATGACCCTGTCCTCATAAGGGTTTAACTTAGCAAGACAGGAAGGTGTTGAGAATCCATTGCATGTCTGTGCTCTGGCAGCTAAGGAAGAGGAGCAGGGGGAAATGTGGTGCTGCACTTGGGATAGATAGGTCTGTGTCCTGCTGTGGTGTGTGCAGCAGATCATTTGTTATCACGTTAATATAACTGTAAGACCTTTTACTTTGTTGAATGCTTTGGATGTAAATTTCCCTCCCTTCTTTTACCATATCCTTATGAACTAAGTAGATGTAATTAAAAATAAGTAAGTATGAAAAAATGCCACGTTTTACAAGACATTGCAGGCATCTTGGCAAAAGAGAATGAAAGCAAACCTGAAAATTCTGCTTGTCTCATAAATTATGTAACCAAGCCTTGGAAAAAGGCCTGCAGGACTCTAAAAAAGCTGAGTAGTCATCATAACAGAAAATGGGAGAGTCAGAACTCAAATTAAAATTAAGTACAGTTGATCACTTAAATTTTTCACAAGTGTGCACAGATTCAAAGCATGTACAAACTTGAGTTTAATTTGTGTTAGGAATGTAGAGTGCTTGTGAGTCCAAGTTAACTCTGCACTGAAGAGGAACTTTTAAGGTCTTAGAACTACTACTCTGTGTTTTACACTTGCAAAGATTTGCAAATATAGCTATGTTAGGCATATGGAAACTGTAACTCCCCTACACTGCATAGATTATTCCCAGATTAAACTCTTCTCTGTTTAGGTGACTGGCTCTCTAGGATATCTATACCAGAGTGTTGCAAACCATTCCCAGTATGAATGAAAGCTTTCTCTGGTCCACCTTAATTCAAACAAGGCCCCCTTTTCTCTGGCCTCTGTTCAAACTAGAGATTTTGAGTGCTGAACCAAAGAGAAGGTTTGTACCATTAAAGCCCCTAGCTCTGCTACTCTGACTTAAGGAATCATTAATAGAAGATATTAAGCATGCATTAAATGGACCCTTCTCCTTTGTCCCTGACATGCTATATCTGTTCTTTTACACTCTGCTGACGATGTCCTGACCTGTAGCTGGGTCTCCAAGATACAGTTAAAACAAGTATTAAAGGGCATTTTTCCATATCTCTGCAAATGCTTTAAATGGGCAGAATTTAGACAATGGAAAAATAGGTTTCACACCCACTTTTGAACACTCTTTACGGGAGATCTTTAGATCTTTACAGGATCTAAAATGCACTTGATGAAGCTCTTAAAATCACGTGGGAGCATTGATTATATGTCTGAGTACTAAAACACAGACAGAAGCTTAAGAAAAACTTTGATGCATCTGTTTCACTGCCATGTGAGAGATCTAAGACTGAAAGTAACCATTCATTCATGCAAACAGACTGCCTGAGCAGGGGGCCACTAAAATTACAAGAGCTCCTTGTAAGTATAGGTATCTGTCTGTGCAGACGCATTATTGAGACACTTGGATCGCTACTATTAACAATAATACTTACCACAGTCTGTCATACACCTCACTGTGTTGCTTTATAAATCTAACAGATGGAGAACTTGAGGCCCAAGGAGACCATGGGCCAGATTTTCAAATATACCAAGGCATATAATATTCAATTTGCATTGCAGCTTACGACCTCTGTCATTGGACATCTGGGTGCCTTTGAAGCATCTAACATTTAAGTATTTTAGTCCAAGTTCAGACAATACAAAACAGCATTATAAAGCTAGATTTTTCAAATCTTAAGCTAGGATCCTGAGTATCCCTCCTTGGTATTTTTGATTACTTGACATTTCTTATGTTATTGTGTATTTGCTTTCTGACTTACTGGCCTGATATTCTATAACTGGCTCCTTGTAGTACAACAGAAAAAGACTACATCTTTTCTAAGTATTATTTTATTTATGAAACCGTAATTGAACAATCAGGTAAGTCTTCACAGTTCATGTCTTCATGCAGTGTCTACTGCAGCCAATGTGAAGACATTTGCAGACTTTAACAGGCAATTGTTCAAGCTCTTACTGATATAAATGAGCTCTGGCTCCAGTGCTCCACCTCCAAATTTGGTGGGAATGCTATTTTAATTACAGTTCTTTGCCATACCAAATATCATTTTAGGCTGTCAGTGGTTAGATGTCACTTCTCTCTGATGTGGATTTGCAATATTTTTATTAAAGACTTGCAGACCTGATGGAAGAACATCAAGAAGAGTTAGCGACAATAGAGTCTATTGACTCAGGAGCTGTCTACACTTTAGCTTTGAAGACCCATGTTGGAATGTCTGTGCAAACATTCAGATACTTCGCTGGATGGTGTGACAAAATTCAGGCAAGTGAACGTGTACACTTTTATTTTTTTCCCTGACATAGTGCCAAAAAGCAGTGTTAGCAAAATAATCAAGGAATCAAAAAATAAAACAAATTTAGAATTTTACCTAAAAAGGGTCTCCCTGGCAATACAAAAGGACAGTCTGCTTCCAGCTGGAGAATATGGATTTAGAATGTGAGTCTAAATGTCTAAGAAATCAGTCAAGGTGTCACAGTGGATATGCATTCTTCGTCAGCTCTTAATTATTCATGGAGCAAAATGTCATTGTGGTCATCGTGCTGGTAAGTGCAGACTCATGCTATGTTATATTCTGACCAAGGCTGGTGATTTTGCTTGATGCCACGGCACGTGGCACGGGTTGAACAGCATTTCCTCAAGTATCTCTAAGATCCACAATCAGGAATATCATTCAGCTTTTTTTCATGCATCAGATCCTCACTTCATGTTCTTTCATACTTTTGCTATCTATGCTTTTATTTTATCCAACTGAAAATCACGAGTTGACTACGGTATCCATAGTTGGAAATCATACAGTACAAGGATCTGTACTCCTTCCTCAGATGCAAAAATGCCTCTGCTTTTGAAGCCTACTCTGTGGCTGTCCTAAACATACTTATATAGCACATATATTTGTAATAAAAATTATTGAACAGTACCAAGATTTGTCCCTCCTCCGTCTTTTAGGGTGCTACAATTCCAATTAATCAGGCCCGGCCAAACCACAATCTAACATTCACTAAGAAAGAGCCAATAGGGTAAGTATCACATTTTTCTTCTTAGTGACAGCCTTGAAATACAGAAAAGCCATTCAAAAGCTGCTGTCAAAAACCTAATCTTTCCCTGTTTTTCCCTACCTTAAGTGTCTGTGCAATTGTTATCCCCTGGAATTACCCACTGATGATGCTTGCATGGAAGAGCGCAGCATGCTTGGCTGCAGGCAACACACTCGTACTCAAGCCAGCTCAGGTAAAAAGAAAAAGGAATGTACAGATGACTCAGGTCCTCCACTATTTGTTCAGGCAAAATAATTCAGGCAATCCAGTGGATTTCACCCATAGGTTGATCTGTCATATGTACCCATAGGTTTGACTGCATCATATGTTTTAAAGTTCAAGTATAATACAAATTGCCATGATGATACAAGGTACTGATTGTCTTCAATTCTGCTCAGATGCTACTCTCATTTTCAAGAAGGAATTCTTTTCCATGGGAAACCATCACTTGTAATTTGTCAATACTGTGAGTGAGAAGATGAATATTGCATCAAAATTAAGATGTATTGAATGTAAAAGATATCATCACACATTTAAATTAAAATAGGAGACCTAATCTAAATGTTTCTACTTAGGTTACACCTCTGACATCCTTGAAGTTTGCAGAACTCTCAGCTAAAGCTGGATTTCCTAAGGGCGTTATAAATATTCTTCCTGGTTCAGGTAAAACTTCAACTAATCATTTTTCTGGGAAGAGTAGGTCATGCTAAAACTGGTGAACTATCATTTTATATTTTTGAAGACCTATTACATAAGTGCATGTGTCTTCATAGGTAGTAGGCTTGCATCTGTGTCATAGAGCGATTTCACATATTTCCAGAACAGAATTGGAAAAATCTTTATGTCATCTGGCTCCAGCTAGTGGTAAAAGCTGTCAGCCTACACTCCTTACAAGTTCACACAAATAGCATGAACACTCTGAAAAAGAATGTATCACAGAGAAACACGTTTCATTTGATCATAAAACTTCATTTTTTCTCCTAATCATATCATCACTTGGAAGTATTTAAATGTGACCGTGAGACCTAGAGCAAGCTGGTAGGATGTGTATTGGTCACTATAGGTAAGTCATGGTCCACACCGTGTTATCTGCTGTCGCCGTTTCCTCTTTCCCCTAAGGAAGGAAAGTGACAAAGTAACTGTTTGGGGCAGTTACAAATTAGGTTATTCCACCTACAGTAGAATATTAGGAAGGAAATACTTTAGTCCAGACAGATGGAGGAACTTAGAGGCACTAAGGTGATCCAAGTTAACTAATACGAGATTTTTCATAGTCATATAAATAAAGCTGTAAATATAAATAAGGATTTATTTGTACTTGACTGACATACTGTTAGCTCTTTCTGTGTTACAGTGCTGCTGCTGGAGTAGTAAAAATTGCCTATGTACTGTCCAGTTAAACTGTTTTCCTCACCCCAATAGGTGGCTTAGTGGGGCAGCACCTGTCTGAACATCCAGATGTTCGCAAAGTTGGATTCACTGGTTCAACACCAACTGGTAAACAGATCATGAAGAGGTACTCACAGCAAAAGAATCATAAATAAACACTGCTTAATCTAGTTCCAAAGTATCTTAGTAGCTATATTTTGCATGTAGCAGTAATAGAAAAGCGTAACTACATATGGTTGCTTACATTTATGTAAAATTCTACTAAGTCACTATTGGAAAATAGAGTTTTATACATTTTCACTAGATATGATTCAAATGAAATTATGAAACAAGCTATTTTAAATGATTATTTATATTTTTTACAGTGCAGCCACTAATCTGAAGAAAGTTTCTCTTGAACTTGGTGGTAAATCACCATTGATCATATTCAGTGACTGTGAACTTGACAGAGCTGTAAAAATGGTAATGTTACTTCGAAGTAAAATGTACTCAAAGCCTTTGTGATACATCCTCACAGTATTGCAATATTCTTCGTGATTTGCCAAAAACTGAAGTAGGGAGCCCTTGCATGAAAAATCATGCAATCTGTTAGAAAACAGACTTTTTCTACAGCATGTTTCTTTATACCAGCACAATTAAACTGTTCATGCTGCACCAAAAAGGCAGAGATCAGTACTACCAGAAATATACATTAGAAAATACAAAAAAACAAAGAACTATAGCTGGGAAGTATTTTCACTAGCCAAGTTAACACATTAAAATTTATTTGTCAAAATCTGATACTCAATAAAAAAGCACTTAAAATACAAAAGCCTGAAAGTGAGTTAAAATATACATTGAGTTCCCTATTGTCGTATAGTTCTTCTTAATTCACCATCAATCACTATAATCCACCTTCCCAACCAGCCATAATATGTTTAAAGTTCATAAATAAGATGTGCAAATGGGAAATTCAGTGGATTTAGGGAGCTTATTTCCTGCTCAGGGAATCTGATTCATCAAAATAACAGCAGATGCAGTTTGCTCACTAAGAAGCAAACAAAGGTCTTCCACACTGTAATTACCCAAAGTGCTAATTCCATGAATTCCCTAACCCAGCATAAGGTGCTGCTACCAGGAGGAAACCATTACACACTTTTCCTATTTTTGGAGTGTCTTTTGGCAGGACAAGAGTCTGAGTGACTACACAGTGAAGTATATGTGGAAAATAATAAAAGCTGAAACTTCACAGTCAGCGCACGGCTTGGCCCCACCGCTATTCTCAGCTACAGAAGTTAGAGGGTGATGCAGAGATTGGCCTGAGCTATACCTGGCATTGATGGCTTTAAATGATGGTGAAACAATGCTTTTTTGCCACACAGTTGGCACTGCCATGTGATCCTGATCATACTTACCAATGCCAGGACCCTAGGCCTTTGCAGCTGCCAGAAAAACACTTTTTAGGAATTTTATTTGTCCTACTCTTCCTTCCCCCACCTCCCTACCCGCCCTGGAAAAACAATGGCAGGTATCAGTTCTTGGTAAATAAAAAGGAACAAACTGTGTGGGGACTGAATCCCCACTCTTCAAATAGGAGGTTCTCTGCAGACTAGTTAGGTGATGTTCACCCCGTTACACGGGGCTATCGACACAAGCAGTATTGCTGACGGGATTAGCACGGTGTTATATTCGCTGGTCGTGCTGCCAGCCACCTCCTCTGTGATGCTGCAGCAGGTGTTTCTGTGGAACACACTGATGGAAATGGAAAGAGCAGTGCTAATGGGTTCATCCTGAGCCATTTGTCTCCATGGAAGTGTGTTTGCCACTTACAAGATTAGTTTTTTCGTTGGCTTGATGATGTCCATTTACATAAAGCGTTAGGCGTTGAGGGTCACAAATACAGAATGCAACCCAAGGGAACAGAGTGAAAGGGAGGCTGAACAAAAGGATGCGTATAAATGTTAATGTTTTTTTCCCTGATCAGGGTATGGGAGCAGTATATTTCAACAAAGGAGAAAACTGCATTGCAGCTGGCAGGCTGTTTGTGGAAGAATCAATCCATGATGAATTTGTTAGAAAAGTGGTAAGATATTTAAGGACTAAAGTTTAAGCATATATTTTACTATGGCACAAAGAGCCACTAGTTTTATAGACACCTGCATTTCTTCTAATTTTCAGTTGTTTAAATCGTCATTATTGCTTGTGATTGATAGGCAATGTTGCTTCTTGGGAACATTTTTACAGGGTTAAAAAGAAGGCACTGAAAGGAGATATTTTCATCAGTTATGCACAGATAAGTGATATTAAGGTAGATACTGTACCTTAAGTAATATTTCATATTTGCCTAGGAAAGTAAGATTAAAAAAATTACTGAACTTAGGTCAATGTGATTGAAGACTGCAGTGAAGTTTAAAAAAGAAAAAAAACAAATTGGAAGTGTAGCTAGAATAATACAAAGGTCATTATTAAAAATCCAATAGTCACCACACTGTACCACTGGAAAATTCATTTATCTAGCTCAAGAACAGGAAATCGCTGTGATGACTCGTTTACTACTGTAAAAGCTAACAATTTACATGCCTATCTTAATAGCAGAAGAGAATGAATACATGAAAACAGCATCAAAAGCTTTCAGAAGTAACCAGAAATTATCAAACATAAGACACCATACAAAGCCTCATTTTAGAAAGGGAAGAGCATTCCACCTTCTAAGAATCCAGCCCTTTCTTAGAGCCAAACTTCATAGTACAAACAATGAAGCATCCCAAATCACTGGTCACTTTAACAACTGTTATGTTACGTAACTTCATTTTAATTGGGTAACCCATAGGTAGAAGAAATAAAAAAGATGAAAATTGGTGACCCACTTGACAGATCTACAGATCACGGTCCACAAAATCACAAGGCACATTTGGAAAAGCTGCTGCAATATTGTGAAACTGGAATAAAAGAAGGAGCCACTCTAGTGTATGGAGGAAGACAAGTACGCAGACCAGGTAAAATACTGCTCAAAGGTGTTTGGAACTTTTACACTTTAAATAAAAGCCATCATGGTTGTCTCTGCTGCATTATGTGAAGTAGCATTATCATGGGAACAGCATGAGGTAAGCCCAAGATACCAGCTGAGAACAGGGCTTTCAAGTCTTACCTTGAGAATGAAATTGAATCAGAATCTAGTCTATATAGGAATATTTTGCTCATTTATTCCTGTTGTTGGTGAGGCCTTTTGTATAATTATATCCATTTAGATCAACAAAACACTAAAGAGGACTGAGGAAACTGCTAGCAGAGTCTGCGTATGATTATTATTGGAAGCCATTTTTCTCTCTAAAGAGTATGTATAGTAAGTTTAATGGGAAGGCATGAAGGTAATATTTTCTCATGCACATCTGCGCTTTATCAATAATGAAGGGGAAACGTTTGCATCAGCGTTTCCAAACATAATGATTGCATCCCCAGTTAAAATTAAAGTGGAGACTTGTAACTATATGAAATAAGTGTAACAAAGCTAAATGGAAAGTGGAGGCAATTGTAGAAAAACTCTGAAGTTGATTTTACCCACTCACACTGAAATACACTCTCCCACCAAGATGTAGGTGACCAGGATCGTTTGTGTGTAACACCAGTTACACAGTTCTTGACTGGCAACGATGAACTAGGTTTTGGACAGGTTTTTACACACTTCAAAAATGAACGGTTGTTATGAAGAGGTCCTTTGCCTCAGAATTTTCTTTACTTCAGCCTCCGCAACTCTTAGGCAAAGTTGCTGCCCGTGGCATGTTTTTCTTTGTTTGGAATACAGATCTTTATGGCTACAGTCTATCTTCTTGTTGGGTAACAGGAAAAACAGCAGCCTCTGGGACATGCTGTAACCTGGTCTTCCTGCTGCCAGAGTGCAGGGTCTTCCCCTGAGGAGTGCCCTGGGCTGCGGCACGCAGACCTTCTGCCCCAGCAGGGAACAGCACGTGTTGTTGCTCTGATCAATACAGGCCATTCTTTTAGCTCTTTTTCTGCTGTTTCTCTGGTGCTTACACACATGCATTTCCGTTCATGCTTCATCCATATCAATCTTAATATTTTCTGCTTCAAGTCACAACATATCTCTGACCTCCAAGTATGGAAGAGAGGCGGCCTGGACAATACAAACCATAGAGCATTTCCACCATGCTTAAATGATGCTCTATCCTCTGTTTAGGTTTCTTCATGGAACCCACTGTATTCACAGATGTTGAAGACCATATGTATATTGCCCAGGAAGAGTCCTTTGGTCCTGTGATGGTGATTTCTAAATTTAAAAATGGGTATGTTCTCTGGTTACTGTTAGAAACTTTATTTTCTCATTTTCTCTTTAAGTGTAGAAATTATAGCATATTTTGTATGACTTCGTTAAATCTTCTAAGACCAGTCTGAATCTCTAGATCCTCTTCCAGCTAAATTTTGAGAAAACACCCTTTTTAGTAACAGGTGTCCTGCTCCATGTCAATATAGAGCTAATGCTATTAGCAGTGTGTGACAGGATAGAATGCAACCCTAAGTGCCAGTTCTTAAATAAGTCTTAATATTCAGTGAAATGTTTTTACTGAAGTTGACATGGTAATTGCAACTGCTTGATCAAATTACACAATGTGTATTTTTTCTATTGGAATCGCTTATTTTTCTCTTTGTCACAAAAGAGCGCACAGCATTGTGTAATGTTGCAAATGAAAATCCCTCTGTATACTTTGTAGACTGGAAATTTTAATAGTTTTCTTTCCAAATCATAGGAATTATCTTACACACAGATGAGATTAAAACCCTATAGAGAAAGTTCATATCACTATTTCCACCAGGTTTCATTTTCTGCAGTTTGATAATGCAGTTAAGAACCAGCCACATAGATAACCCTTCACATCTATAAATTAAGCATGGCGATAAGGGACTGTACTGAGTTTAAGTTTTACATTATTATGGATTTTTGAAGTTATATGGAGATGAAACGCAAATAGAAAATAGCACTCTGGACATGGCCTGAAAATTGTGTCTCAACAGAAGTCTGAGTTTCAGCACTTACTCTCCATTAACTTGTATAGCATGGCCAAAATTTTAGCAAAAACTGATGCATAGTCTCCAGCCAAGCTCTGCTTTTTACAAGCTTTTTTGTGTTGCTCTAATCTCCAAGCTGTACAGTAGCTGAACAAAGTAGGTATGCATAGTGCAACTTTTCCCTTGACATTTCTTAGTGTAGATCTTAACCACTGAAGTGTAAAGTTACAAGCTTTACAAGTTTGAGGCAAGGGTATGAATTTCCATAGATCTATCAGATTGACACACAGATTAGTCCTTAATTAGTTGGCTTTAAAAAAGCTAAGTGGAGAAGAGCAAGCATGGGAAAAGGTGCTTCACTGACACTGAAGGTGGAAGGTTGCTATCACTTGTTTATTTTACCTAGTTGAAACTAATAATTTCTCTCCCCTGTAGGGATGTTGATGGAGTGCTGCAACGGGCAAATGCCACAGAATACGGTTTAGCTTCAGGAGTTTTCACAAAAGACATAAGCAAAGCTCTCTACATCAGTGAAAAGCTAGAAGCTGGAACAGTTTTTATTAACACATATAACAAAACTGATGTGGCAGCACCATTTGGTGGATTTAAACAATCTGGCTTTGGGAAAGATTTAGGTAAGTTGTTCTCTCCCTCCCTCATTTCTCATCTGACAGCCCAAATCAATGAAAAGACATTGATTTTTACAATCAGTACAGTGTATCTAGCAAAACATGAGCTATGGATGCATTTGCTGTATGTCCCTACATTCCTCCAATTACAGTAATCTAGTTACTCTTCCATCCCTACAATATTCCTGCCTCAATACCTCCAGTTCAGTCCTTCTTGTACATTTGCTAGATAATGCTAGGGCTCACAGAATATTCCTCTCCAACTCCCCTCAGAGCAGTCATATTACAGCTTGTCCAGAGCTTGTCCAGCTTGTACAGCCTACAGCAGCAAAGGTATCGGCCAAAATCTTCTTTCCTTTCCCTCAGAAAGGATGCTAATTTAAGTTTCTCCTCTAAACTTGTAAGAGCATGGAAAACTTTTTTATGCCTTAAAAGGCCATCAAAATTTGCCGACAGCCACAGAGCTAGATACATTTAAAAAAAAATTTATTTTCAGAATCAGTTTTTAAAAAAGTGAGGTCTGGTCTGTCAAAGAAACCTTACAAGTCTGGACAGATCAAGCCTCGTGGCAAAGAAAAATGAAAGAAAAAAAATTTTCAGTGATAGAACAGATTTTTGCCTTTGGAATCTCTAGCAAGTATCAGACATTTCCTGAAACCAAAGTGAGTAATAGTATCAGGAAAAAAAGATTACCAATTTTTACACAGCTTCTTTGCCTAGAAACTTGGCATAGGCAAACTGAAGTTCGTAAATTCAATGATGAGCCCCCAGTGGCCAGCTAGAGACTGCCACTGCTTCAGGCGGCTGCTTGTTAAATTCCAGCTCCTCCTTCTTTCCACATCTGTTGGGTTTGGCCATTTCTTGTTAAACCGTTCTGGAAATCCCAGTGGGAGGGTAAGTTAATTAATTTCCATTGTTCCTTAAGGACTCAAACATTGGTTAAAACATTTTGAATTTTTTCTTAATAATACAGTTATGGTCTCTGAAAACATTCTCGTTTATCTGCTATTCTAACTGGTGAATATTGTGCTTGCACAGGTGAAGAAGCTCTTCATGAATATCTTAGAACCAAGGCTATCACTGTGGAATATTAAATTAACAAGCCTCACTTGGAAAGTAAACTTTTGGCAGATTTTGAATCTTAATGACTCCATGAAGCATTTAATACCATGCCCAGGATATGCTGTCTGCAAGTGCTACAACTGGAAAAAAAAACAAACTGAAACACCCATTCCATGGATAAGTTTCTATAAATCAGGTCCAAATTTTAGTCTCACTGAAAGATAAAGGAATTTGGAAATTAACCTGAAGTTATTTAAATTATGCAGCAGCAGTTGTTAGCACAATACCCCTGAAGAAACAACACAGTTTGACTTATTTTTTTAAATACAACTGAAGAATGAATTCTCACACCTACTTATTTGTGTGAACGTAATATTTACATTATCATTTTAAATCCTTAGTCATTAGGCTTCTCTTAAAGTTGAACTAAAATACATTTATGCCATTTTTGCTATAAGCCAGTTCAAGTTTTACAGTAGCAATTAAACATTCTGCTCTGGTGATTCTTCAGCAGTACAGAAAACCTTTGTGCCATAAGTAGTAAATCAATGCAAGGAAGTGCACTTACTATGATCTTTGTATCGTACATACAGAGTTCAACATTGGTGTTAAACTATGCATATCTAGCTAAAGTTACTGAAAATATTTTCTATCTTTTTGTTGATACGGAATGTGTGATCTGCCTGCCATTTGAAAGGTGGCTACATTAACAGATTAAAATCACTTCTTGTGTCTGTGCGCATAGACTGTTACCACTGTTTTATACAGCATGATTATTACTTTGTATGTCATACTTTTTTTTTTAAGCTATGTGAAAATCTCTTGTAAAATGACTGAGTTAAGATGTTGGCTTTCAAACTTTCTTCAGTTTGAAGGAAATTTTCCATAGGTTGAGACCTTCTGTAATAAACGAAGCCTACTAAGACCACTTACTCTTCTTAGAGTGCAACTCCACCAGAAGCTTAATCTGATCTGTGGGCTCCCATTAAAAATAGCAGTCCCATTCTTTGATTCCCAACCTTCCCATTCCCTAAAATATTTCATGGTTTAATCAGTTAATCCCAGGAAATCATGCCCCTTTCTATTTTTAAGAAGCTGCATTGTGAAAGACCAGAATCCTTGTTATTTTGTATCACAAATATTACAGAAAAAGATTTAAAAAAAAAACACCATAGATTTAAGTATGGGATTCAAAATAAATTCTGTAAATAATTGCAGGTTTCAAGCCATGATATTAAGTTTAGTATTTGAGCAAATACAATGTAAAAAAATTTTACTTTAATGGTGTAGAAAACACAGAGTTCCCTTAAGAAACAAACGATGACATCCAGGAGCATGACAGATACTTCTGAAATGCAAACCAATCTGTGAAGGAAATAGAACAGCCTAAATCATTGTATTTGATCAATCTGAGGTAAGTATGAGTGAGACTTACTTCCACTGATTTTGGTTTCACAATTGTTTCAAGCTAACTTAAGTACAGGCCAGCTGAAAATTCACCTTTTTATTCTTCTGGCAGTGACAGTTGTTAATAAAACGGAGAGGACAGAAACGTGGCAGGGAAAGTGGGAAATGAAAAGTGCAGCTTAAAGCAACTGTAACGCCAGAGAGGCAAATTTGACCATTTAAGTACCAAGGGTATCTGCACTACAGATAGGAGCTAGTAACCTACCTGTAGTGATACAGAGCTCAGTGCAGGCACAGAGGGTAAGTAATCCTTTGCTGAACTCTCTCTTGAGTCATGGCTGTCCTTACCCATGCTACCTCATCTTGAAATGACCTCAGCCACTGCTTTAGTGTTCAACAGTTATTGTCATGAATGCAATGTAGACATAGATCTTAAAGTACGTTAGAGGATATTTAATATTGAGGACATTGTACGTAACACTTCACAGGAAATGGAATATAAAAAAACACAGCTTTTTTCCTGGTTAACTCTTTCCTGCCCTTGAATCAAAAATTTCTAGCATACTACAAAAATCTTTCTTCAACAAATGAACAGAACAAGAATTTTAACTCTATTAGTTCAAATGGCCAAAAATTCTAGCTGTTTTCCTAGTCTAACCTATGACGAAATTTATTTCCATGTTATTTGATGAATAAAACCATACTTAATTCCTCAGAAATCCAGATTGTCTCAGTCATGAGTGGATCTTGAATTCTTTCTAGCTAGAACTTTCTAGCATTTCACATGATCCTGAGGGATGCTACACTGGGAAACAAGGTAGCTTAATGGCCAAGTCTTCAAAGTAAGAAAACATGATTGGGTTTGTTTTTGTGTTTTTTTTTTTTTTTAAAGTAAAATAAAACTGATTTACTCCTTCACTTCACTGTCCAAAATTTCTATTTTGCCCTTTTCTCCCTTTTGTTTAGGAAACTTAATGTTGTTTATTGTCACTTCATCAGTTATAGAGTCATCTTCAGATTCCGAGTCATCTTCTGAAGTTAGTATGTCTTCATCTGTATCAGAATCACTCAGTTCAACTACAGCCACATTCTGGAAAAAAAGACCTTAGTTAACACATTATACATTTCTACACCACTTTTATCATTTGATTAAAACATAAAGCAAACACATGAAACAACCTACTACCATAAGAAAACCACAACCACAATTAGAAAGGCTTTTGGGTTCTCCTAGGATTATGACAAATGCCATGAAAAGAAAAACTATGCAGCAAAGCAAAATACAGGAATTTGAGATGCAATAAATTTCTTCAGCGATTTGCAAATAGCATTACGATTTTAATCACTAGGTCTCCTGGCTTGTTTATTATAAAGCTAAGACACTTCTTAGACACTGTCACATGAAAAATCTTTTAAAAATCCTGTCCAAGTTACCCATTCTGCTTCAGCATATGAAAACAAAAAACGTTCATGATCCACTTTGTTTTCTCACTATTTATTTGGAATTCTTCAGCATATACCAGCACCAGACAACCTATTGCATGTAGGCTGGAGACAATCTACAAGAACTCTGATTCCAACCAGTGGCCAATAAATTGTTCTGACAGCTCACACCAAACCCCAGGATGCCTTATTTCTGCCCTTTTTCTTGTGGGTCTGCAGGCCAGAAGGCACTTGTCTGGGACATGCACATATCACATCATCTTCGTATTCCAATTTCCTTATATGAGCATGTGGCTGCAGCACTTCAGTTAAAAACAGAAAGAAAATATTGATGTGAATGTAAATAAATAAATACCAACCATGAAGGATCACAACAACACTAACCACTTTTCTAAACCCAAGACCTAGAGCCAGTCTTAAAAATACCAATAAAGCACAGCTGAAAGCCTGTTATTACTCTTAAACTAAAAAGCCTTCTGTTATGCCTTACTACGCCTTACACTATCCAGTTTCTAAACCAAGTTACCCAGGAGACATTTAAAATACAACTTGTGACTTACTTTTGACTCAGAGTTCCTGATTCAAAAGTATGTCTTACTCTGGCCTTAAACTACTTCATCCCCAGTCATTAAATTCTGCAAGTATGAAACCCCAGTAGTAATTTTTAACCAAATATGCATTTTTATTACATCTATGTCTTGAATTTGCAGATCGCGGGCTAAAGTGGTAAAGACTTAGCCTTACCTATGAAATTAGCTCATTCTAAGATCAAAGAATTATTTTAATCACATCTAAATTTACTTTATAAAGTAAAAAATATATAGTGGACATTTACCATTTCTATAACTTTTTCTGTTGCACTGTTTAGATTTTCAATATCAAACTGATGAGCTGGTGCTGTTACCATTTTTCTTCTTAGCTCATCATTTGCATGGGCCATCTGTGGTAAAAAGCTCTGTACTCGGTCCAAAACTGAAAGAGAAATACAAACAGATGCACATTAGTTTACACATTTACACCTCAGAAATCTGAGCATTTAAACAGATTCCATTTCAGCTGTAATTTCCAACTGTCTACCATACTTAAGATCTTTTAATAGGAGGGTTTATTACAATATTCAATTTCCCAAGGCATAAAGAGCAAAAAAATATTGAATCTATTGGTCAGCATGTGGTGCAGGAAGAAATCACATCAACAATTGCATTCGGATTCTTAAAACAAAATGTGACTACTTTACAGAAAACTTGCTTGCAAATTCCACAGTTTTAAACACATATTGAGAAATTCCACATCAGCATTCTCTCTAATGGAAATATAATTATGTCCTCCTTTCTTCCCTATTAAAGTATAGACTGAAGGCCTCAAAGAAGATGGAAAAATTAGCTGTACCACAGATGCCATGCTACACTAAAGAAAGTTCAACATCATTATCAAAAGGGGCTCTGAAATTAAGATGGTATGAGACAGACAGATGGTCTAGGTTGAAGTATAAAGCACTTATCCTCTACAGAAATATCCCTCTAAGCTCAGTGGGACTTCCCAACAATTTTAAGGTAATTGGTGTCATTAGGAGAATCACATCCATTTCACTTCCATGCAGGAAGGGAGCACGTTCACCTGCCTCCAGTGTTTCTTCAAATAATCTTTGCTCCACACGTGCAGACAAGCCAATCACCAGTTTCAATTCTCTGTGAAGAGGTATTATTCCGAGTGAGCTCCACAGAAGTCTAACAGGTGTAATCTACCTTTGAAACACTGTCTGAATCTACCTTCATAGAGAGTTTTATCTGAGACAGAACTCAGTATTACAAATTGGTTTTTCTATTACTTTTAAAATCTCCACTCAATCACAAAATAAAAATACAATAATTTGACAGAAGTCCATTTTAAATTAAATGCTTCTATACAACAAATATTTTATACCAAGAAATTATTTCTGAAAAGAGATAAGAAGCCCAGATCGGCAAAAAAGCAACAACTCTTTACTGGAAAAGAACAATCTGAGACCAAAGAACTCTGGTAAATTTTCATGAAGAGAAAAACTCCTGAAGATATACTACTTTCTGAAGATATACTACTTTCAAAGGATAACAATTTTTACACTACATCCTCTTATGCACGGAGTTATGCTGAAGATAATGTTAGCAATCTATATGAAGCTTTGACCAAGAAAGAAGGAGCATAGCTTGATTAAGGGAAAAAAAGTTTTCTTAATGCAAATTAATTTGTTATGCATGAATGGTTATATGATCTGGCTTAATAATTTTGCCAGCACGTTCATTAAAAATAAAGTTCTGAAAGTGATCTGCGTAACTTGCATCAATTTGTAAGCATCTGACTAAGCGAAGACCAAAGGTACAATCTGGCAAATTCACTATATGCAGACAGCGTGAGTATTTCTGCAAGGACAACCAAGTCCCTAAAACTTAACAGCTGTAATGCCTAGCACCACAAAATCTAGCCTTGCAGAAACAGCAGTTACACGATTAACCTGTGGGATGTGCAACTGCAACACAGGACCTAGCACCAGTAGAAAGAGAACACAAGAGTTTCTCCCTTTTCCCAAGGAAAGCTCTGAAGCAAAGGTTATGTCAAAGACGTTACCTACTACTTGATGCTGTTCCAGTAACAAAATCCTACTTACCATTACTCCTTGGCATCCTAACCGTCTGTAAAGTTGTGGCCTTCTTGCCGCTACATTTTGAACTAATCAACAAAGTTTCTTCCAGCCCTGGAAACAAACAAGTATCTGAATGTTTACCTATGTCAACCACAAATGCCATACTTTAACTGTGAGGCTTTCTTCTTGCTCCTACTTTTCCACCTTTCTACAACAAGACTGAAAATGAAGATTGAAGGGTCTCTGCCTCCAGGAATTCCACTCTGTTTTCCTGCAAATACTGTTTCTTGATGTCTGTTTGGGGTGCTCATCTCAGTACTTCTGCATGTAGTAGGTAGAGAATGTCTAGAACTTGCTACCACGAGGGGCTGTGAAAGCAGACAAATCAGTGGGTTCAACAGGAATTAGACACATTCAGGGCAGCAGAGTCATAATCAGATACTAAAAGGACCAAGCAGACACATACCCCCCCAGCATCCCTACCCCTACAGTTGCAGATAGCGGACCATAACAAGCATGTGGAGCACATTTTAACAGCGCTTAAACTAATAACTTCTCTGTAACGATCATCTGCTATGGCAGTTGACGAGAGACAGAATACCAGGCTATATGGACCACTGGCCCAACCCAGCAGATCATTTCTTACAGGCTCCCACTGTTTTAGAAGTTTTTTGTCAAAGGTTTATTTAGCGACAGATAACAACACACAGAGAAACTACCTGCCATAACCCACAGCAAAACATAGTGAGGTAACAGCTGACGTGTGCTAGTTGCACTGATTTCAATCCCCTCCCTCGTGCGTGTGACTGCAGTGGCAAACAATGAAAGCAGGCCACGTGCGGTGATGCAAATGACCTAAATAAGTATTTTCCAGAGTGGGATTATAAAATACAAACGATGGAGGGATTAGACAATTAATTAATTAGACAAGTTAGTTCTTACGGCCACCTACAAAGCAATCACCCCTTTATCATTAACTAAAATAATATCGTTTTATCCTCACAGAAATGTTGTTACGGCTGTAGATACCAGTTTAAGGCAGAGTTTTCCCCTGTATTTCCTTCGTGTTACCGGAGCAGCACCCGGGCAACCGACAGCCCTCCAAAAACGCGCGAGATGCACTGCAAAGCGGAGGACTAGCAGCCGGGTGGGCTGAAGAGCCCCCTCCCTCGGGGACAGCCCGCGGGGCCGAGGGCTCACTGCGAGCCA
>NW_010533207.1:0-217 GCF_000687285.1 Phaethon lepturus
CAGGGGCGGGAGAGGCACCGTCCGGGGAGACTGCTGGGACCTCCAGCTGCAATTAGCAACGCCTCCGGCCAAGCCAGCTCAGCTAACGAGCGCACCGGGGAGCGCGTACGTGCGGCAGGCAGGAGCATGGCCGGGGGACCTGCTCCCACCCCTGGCACCCATCAACGGCACCTCGCCGGCAGGGCCCCTGCCTCTTTGCCCCCCGAGAACAGGGGGG
>NW_010533207.1:311-3524 GCF_000687285.1 Phaethon lepturus
TGCCTCTGTGCCCCCAGAGAACAGGGGTGCAGCCCGTGCCCCGCCGGGGAGGGTCCCGAATCTCCAGGTGCTGCCCAAGGGCATGGCTCACACCACGGCTCTGCCCTAGGGACCCCACGGGACGCTGGGGATGGCGGCAAACTGGCACCAAGCTCGTTCACAACCAGGCTTTTATGAAAGCCTGCTTTAGGAAGGGGACAGATGACTACGGACAGACCTGATCTGAGCCCAGGGTCCTCCCTCCTCCAGGACAGACAGTAACTTTCCCATCAAGATCCTCGGTGCCTTTGGGCTAAGCAAAGGAGGTGAAAAATCACCCGCAGCATCCAAGCGTCCGAGAATGGCACCGTCAGGCACAGACCTCCACACTGCTGCGACGCTTTCTCAAGGACGCCATCAATTCACAGGCAATATCATATTGTCTTCTACTACCACAGCTGAGCAGGCAGCCCCTGCCGTCGCTTCACCCTGTGATCCCTCCGGGCCTTTCTCATGCTGTGTATGAAACTTCTGTGTGGAAAGGCAGTTTTAGCATCTACCTAACTCAGGACAACCAAGTACCTCACCATCCACAGTCTTTGGGAAAAGGTCCAAGAGGAGCCACAGTTTTCAGAAGTGGAAGTCTGGATTTCAGCTTTGGCTTTTTCACGGGGTGTGCGTTGCTCGGGCTCTGAAATATGGCCAAGTTTTTCCACGCATAGGTATAACCTTACAGCACTGTGCATTAAGGGAGCAGAAACCACTACCAAGCATGGATAAAAATGAGGCAAATGCCACGTGGAAGAGCATCGTCCAAGGTCTTTAACATGCTGTAACAATCTGAAGAGAAACCTCACACCTACCTGGGGGGCTCTCTAGTGAAATAAATGTATTTCATCCCTCCGGACTGTTTCAGAGAGATAATAAGGAAAGAGAGATGGAGTATGTACATTGTGTATCTGAAATGAGCCTAGAGCTCCTAAATGCCCGAGTGGCATTTCAAAGGCACTGCCCTGTGAAGCATGAATATCAGTGCTGCTCCTGCCCTCCTTTCCTCCGCTCCTCACTCCCACATGCATGTACAGATGGGTTTAGGTGCAGGCAAGCAGACTGACGTACCTGCGAGAGGCTTTATTTGAAGGGCTTCTCAAGCACAAGCCCCGGCTATTGTACAGCTGGCTGCCCCAATCACTCAGGAAGAAAAAGCACTCCAACCATACATGAAAAAGTTATCTCAAAAATAACAAGGCATTAAAACACTTGAGCTCAGTTGCATTAAGGTCAGCTGGAGTATTTCAATTCCCCAGCCTGATCACAAGGGAACCTCACGTTGTCCAGTTTCTCCTGCTTTGCTCTCCAGTAGTCCAGCAAGAGAAACCCATTTCCTCAGATCTGCACCTGGGAAGAGGCTCAGAGAGATGGCCTCGCCTTCCCCTGTCGCAGCACCCATCCCTCGCATGGGACTGTGATGGCAGCACCTCCAAGGGGAGGGTGGACAGCCTCTGGCAGCCAGGGTGGGCACTCAGAGCTGCTCTATCATGGGTGAAAGACCTGGATGGGGGTGCAAAGGCCATGCCCCTTGAAAGATGCCCCAGAAGCCACAAGATGCTGCTTAGCTCGTGAGCCAGCTGTGAGTGGAAAGCCCAGCAGAGATGTGAGCATTTCCCTGATTTCATTGTGAAGCTGTGTTGCCCCTTGGCCACACTGCTGCAATTTTCAGGGAGCCAGGCTGCATTGTACTGGCAAGACACGGCGGCACAAATCCGGGAACAGACCAGATTAAACCTCTGCTTTCAAGGTTTCACTGCATCCCCGCCTGCAAGCAGCTATTCCCAGGTGCTCTTGCGTTTCCCACTGAAACGGCCAGAATTTACAAGTTTGTTTTCAAGCCAAAGCTAATTCTCAGAAAACACAGAGCAAGCCCCACCAGGCTGCCCGGGTTTGCTGCCCAGCACCCATGCCCAGAGAGCAGCTGTGCTCTCTGCCCACCCGACGTGCTGGTACCTCTCACTAGCTCTCAGCGTAGCCCATGGCTGCAAATATCACCCTGCTGTATACATAGAGCGGTGCAGTGATTTGCCTGCTCCTTCCCCTATACAAAACAAATCCCCCCAGAGCTGCAGTTCCAAGGGGGAGGCAGAAAGAAACGTGGTGAGTTAGAAGCTGAGATTCCCACAGCGGTGCCCACCAAGCGACCCCCGTTATCTGCATCCCCCAGTCCCCCAACATGGCACCCACCCCACATTTTACCAGCTTCCTTATGCCATCCACTGTAATGTGCCCTAACAGAGACAGTACTAAAATGAGCAAGACCAGGAGCATCCAAGGGGCCCAGGTGAAGGACAGGGAGAAGGGCTCGTGTGGCAGCAGTGCAGTGCTCGGCGACGGACTGCAAATCACTTGGTTTTATACGGTTTTATAGCCCTCTTTAGCACAAGGATGGAGGGCTGTATTTGCATCACCACACCATCCCTGGACCACACAGGAAAATCTCCCTGGACTGTGCAGCCACCTGACACCCAAGGACATCGCTGTAAAAGGCTCAGCTTCAGCTCAGCATCCCAAAACACACTGTCCTCTTATCTGACAAGCAGGCATCAGCAGTGGCAGGGGAGGAGGAGGAGGTGCAAAGGCTGTTACGGGGACCCCAGCCCTGGCTCCTGCGGGGCTCCCTCAGGAGCTGCCAGCCGGAGCCGCGATTGATGCTGCGGCCATGCGGCCCTTCTCTCAGCAGGCAGCTGCCTCACGCCCAGCCAGCGTGCGGAAACCTCTTTGTCGCGGCAGCTAATGAGCAGATTGTATTTCACAGCGCCGTGGCCCCGCGCAGGTACAGCCAGGCTTTCATCTCCCTGATAGCTCCCACGGGAAAGGAGCGGCCGCTGCCCCACAGAGCGGGTCACAGTCCGGTCTCGCTGGGCTTTTTGGTGTTTGCAGCTTTTAAAATCTCTGTTGATTTGCACCTGCCTGTGGCTCTTTTATAGCACAGGAATGGAGGGAAAAGGGTTGGGGAAGCACTCACTGGAGTTTGTGCAGAAACACAGCGGTGGGACGTGGGATAAATGCTGAAGCACACAGCCATGAGGGGAGTGGCATCTAACTTATTGGGAGACTTATCCTTAAACCAACAGCAAAATACATTTTAAAGACCTCCATTGTGTTTAACAGCCTGGGGTTTATTCCTCTAACTCCTCCCCTGGCTTTAATCCCGCTCCTAACTGCACGCCTGCTCCAGCT
>NW_010533207.1:3562-3805 GCF_000687285.1 Phaethon lepturus
TGACCGGGCAGACCGGGCCACGGCCCCCCACTGCCCCTGCTGTACTGGGAGAGCTGGTCACAGCCACCCACTGCCCCAGAACCCCAGCTATCGCGGGGATGCTGTTTTCATCGACTGAGTAGGTAGAGCCGACCGAGACACTGCTCCCTCAGCCCCCGCCTCCCTGCAGCCGCCCCCCGAGATCCCAGCGCAGCATCGATGGCAGGTTCGCAGCAGCAGGGTTGTGCACCTCTCTGACCGGGA
>NW_010533207.1:3837-4258 GCF_000687285.1 Phaethon lepturus
CCGGCCCAAAAAACCCTTTCCGGGGGAGATGCGGAGCCCCCAGCCGCTCTGCCAGGCTCTCTGCTTACAAGGCAGCCTATTTGCTAGCCCCCCTCCAAAGGAAACCTGCTACTCTTAACAGGGTTTTTCATATGGTTTCTTTATCAGCACCATGTGTGCTGGGAGTTTCCCCTTGCCCAGGCGTTTTTGAAGAGCGAGGGATGCTGTGGGGCACTGGTGAGGACTGCTGCTCCCTTTAAAGTTGGGAATGACCTTCAAATGCCCTCTACCCTGGTTTCTAGAGATCTGAAGTAAGGTGCTGAGGCTCCAGCCTGGCTTCCTCCCAGCTAGCTCGCCACCAGTGACCTGGCTGCCCGCCCCGTGCCATGCGAGGTGGTCCTGCCACGTACCTCCCTCCCTCCCGCCGCCTCCGCAGTCCGAG
>NW_010533207.1:4339-4631 GCF_000687285.1 Phaethon lepturus
GCACCAGCCTCCCTCCTGTGCTACAGACCCTGGGCACTAGATGAAGTTTCAGCTGCAGACGTATCGCTTTCCCATCTGCCTCCAACATGTTGCGTTTGACATGAATTAACGTCTCCTATTAACACTGCAAGAAACAGATCTGGAAAGATTCATTTTCAAGCAGAGTTCAGGCAGGCCACAAGGAGAGAATCCTCTCCAAAATGAGCGGGGAGAAGCCAGTGCCAATGCAACGCCCTCGGGCAGACCTACCGGCAAGGGGTTGAAGTTCTGGTCCACCAGGTGATTGTGGCCG
>NW_010533207.1:4712-5085 GCF_000687285.1 Phaethon lepturus
ACCGCGGCGAGGCCCCGGCTGGCCAGCAATCCCAGCGTGTTCAGTCACCTGGGGATGGAGGGAGCAGATCAGGCCCCTGCAGAGGGACCACCCGGCCCCAGTGGCACAGCCATGCTCCGGCACATGGCATCGCTCTCATGCACCCGACCTGGCGCCTGCTCCCGGCACCTGAGCTGAAGCCTTCAGATGGTTTTGCCAGCTGCTCGTTGACCGGCTCCCACCATCCCTGCCCCGGCAAGCCTGCACACCTCTCCCCCCACCACAGCCACCCCTGCCCCAGCTGTGCCCAGCTTGCATGTCCCAACGCCATGCCTGAGCCCCTGCATGCACCCCAGCGTCACAGCCCTGTGCCCAAAGCAACCTTCCTCCACCT
>NW_010533207.1:5151-5414 GCF_000687285.1 Phaethon lepturus
GGGAGCCGAGCCCCAGGAGCCACGAATGGTTGTGGCTTCGAAGGAGTGAAAATGGTTTCCAAAGCAGAGTCCTGCCGAGCACTTCCCTGGGCAGGTGCCCCAGGAGCGAATGCATGCAAGGGTGCGTGGCAGCAGCCTGAACCAAAAATGCGGAGCGGGAGGAGGCCTGGGCGATCCCGAGCTGCCAAATGAGATGAGCCTATCAGGCTGCCGGCCCTGGGGTCCCAGAGCTGGTGTGCTCAGATCACACCTCCCTTCCATGC
>NW_010533207.1:5443-5659 GCF_000687285.1 Phaethon lepturus
ACCGCTGTGGGATCCTGTGTGGTCCCCGCCTTACCCTGCTTCTCTGGATATGCCAGAGGCTGGGTCAGCCACAGGAAAGCAGAGCTGAGGAGGGGTAATAGGGATGCTATGGAGAAAAAAACAGTGCCCAGGCTGCTGGAGAGTACCGAGGGGGTTACAGGTGGGGTCTCTGGGCACAGAGCTGTCCCTCTCCCGGCTGCCGCGGCTTTGGAGCCC
>NW_010533207.1:5683-7266 GCF_000687285.1 Phaethon lepturus
TGTCCCTCTCCCGGCTGCCGCGGCTTTGCAGCACCCAAGCCCGCAGAGCCCCTGGGGGTGGCAGTGCCCTGGCACCGCTGAGCTGGCGTAACTCACAGGAACCCGGCCGCATAGGAATCGGAGAGGTTGTTCATGCCTCCAGCCGAGGTCGTGCCAACGCCTTCCAGCCAGATCTTCTTCCCCGGTGTGTACATGTTCACTACCTGCGCAGGGGACAAAAGCAACCAAAATGACTCTCATGAACCTGTGATTTAAAGCCAAGGCAGACCTCTCCTGTGCTATGCCCTGGGAAGGCTTAGAGAGACCTTCGGTAACAGTGCTGCTGGGCAGTCAGTGCCTGCCTGGCCCTGGCACGGTCACTGGGTGTCTTCACCGTGGCTGGGTGGTTGGCAACTGTTCTTCACTCTCTCCTACCACTGCCACATATCCCCTACCCATCTTCTGGAGCTGCTCCGGACACGCCCTCCCAAATGTGCTCCCATGCTCCCAAACCCGGACCCTGCTCTTTCCCCACGGTCTCCCCATGCACTCTGTCCCACAGGCTGCCCTGTCACATCACCTCAGCTCTCCATGTCCCCACACAAGGTGGCTGCCAGCCCTGGGGAGTACCTGAGCCCCAGTGGCTCTGCGGCGTGGCAGCACTGGGACACTTACTGGAGCCACATGGAGGAATGGTGGGTACCTGGGGAGAAAGCAGTGGATGACACCAGGCATGGGTAGAGCCAGCCCCATGGCTGAGCAGGGTCTGCTTTGCCACCCGAGGGGTCCCTGGCACAGGTGGGACACGCAGGTCCGAGCACATTGGCCCACGTCTTACAAGGCTCCAGCCGGCAGCGCAGACACCTGTGAGGTACCAGGCGGGACGGGAGGGCTCAGATGGCCGGAGCTCCCTCTCCCAGTGCGAGCAACCCCCAGCGCCGCGCAGCACCCCGTCCTCTCTTCCGCAATCCCACTTCTCCAGGCTGGGTGATGAGCTCCCGCGACCAGATGTCTGCAAACCCAGCGGCCCGAGGAGCGCTCCGCACAGCCTGATGGATCCTGCCCCATTAGTGAGGAGTGCTGGAATGTGCTGGATGGACTGGGATCCCTCAAAGATGTTAAATACGCCAGCTCTGGGCTGCCTCCCACTCACAGCCTGTGAGAGTCGACATCCCTGACTGAAGCCCCAGAGGTGTTGGCATCCTGCCTGTAATTATCTAAGCCCGCCACCTTCCCCCGTCGGAGAGGAAGCAATAAAACAGGGAAGTGGACAAGCCCAGCTGCTCTAATCAGCCCCGGCAGGATGCACGGACTCATATTAGCACCCAGCGCTGTGCTTTTGCTCAGCCACACTGGCATTCCCGGGAGAGCCCTGCCCCGGTCCTGCCCCGCGCAGACCAAATCCTGCCCCGTGGGTGTGAGGGTTCCCCCGACCCACACCAAGGGCAGCTCCTTGCTGCCTCAGTCTGGGGATGGACGAGGTCCCGCTCCCTTCCCAGCAGGTTCCTGACCCGCAGCAGATGTGGGACACGTGCCACCACTTTTGGTGGTGTATTGTACCCGCAGTGGGAGCAGGGCCGGCCAGTGCCTCTCGCTTGCCCCCG
>NW_010533207.1:7315-7615 GCF_000687285.1 Phaethon lepturus
ACGGATGATTCCCAGCTCGTGCCAGAGGACTCAGCAAGCGGCTCCTCTCCTCCAGTTTTGCTGTGCCGACCCTCGCATCCCCTTTCCCAGGGCCTCTTTGAGTTGTTTACTCATCCTACGGTTTCTCCCTGCAGGAATTACAACAGTAAGACATTGTGGTGACTGGTATGGTATGAAAACCTAGACAAGGCAGACGGATGGACATATCGTCTAGTCCCTAAAGCCTTCCCCACTTAGTAAGTGTTCTTTATTTATTCTGGGACTGACAGCTGAGCGGGCCGGTCACAGCCCTGGCCTCCG
>NW_010533207.1:7713-7943 GCF_000687285.1 Phaethon lepturus
GGTGGGGAGAGGAGTGCTTGCGGCAGGCTCCACTAGCCATGCAGAGCTGCGGGCTCTGACACAGCGTGCCAGCAACGGCTGGGTTTTATAGCACACTCAAAACATGATCATCAGGTAAAAAAAAAAACAAACCTCGTTGTTCATAATGATCATGATTCTCCACTAGTGAAACTCACCCTGGAAATGCAACTGTCACAACTTTGCAAGCAACATTTTTAGGCACTGTGAGT
>NW_010533208.1:0-3715 GCF_000687285.1 Phaethon lepturus
TGGAAGCAGGAGCCGTTAGAGAAATCAGTGCTACAAAGATGCATGTATTCATACATATTCTTTAAAAAACAGGAAACCCTCGCCCCATTTGTGAGGCTCTTGGGTGGAGAGGGGTCTGTGGGAAAAGTCGGGAGGGGAGTAGGATGTTTCTCCAAGGAGGAGGACAGTGTTTCCCCTCCCTGTCCCAAGAGACATCCACGAAGGGTCAGAGGCACCCTCGGCTGCCGCCCGCCCTGCGCACCGGGAACATGTCCCTGGCGTGACTTCTCGCCTGCTAGCGCCAACTCAGACAGCAACCGTTCCCAACCCCGATGCTGGCAAACCAGCCTGCGCCTCTGCACAAGTCCGCTGTCCCCGAGGGCATGCCCCGCTCCACTGCGTCACCCAGGCGGGCTGCCTCCCGCAGACGCAGCGGCTCTGCACCCAACACCTGCCCGCGGCCATTGCCCAGTAGCACCCGAACGCTGGGACATCGCACTGCCCGTTGTGCAAGTGGTGGCCAAAGGGTCACGGCCATGTGAGGACACAGCCGGGCACACCCCTTCGCCTGTGGAGCGCCTGAGCGGTGATATTCCCAAGGAGGAGCTCACGAAAGCGCACGTGGGCACTGCGGCACACAACGGAGATGCTCGTCCGGCCCTCGCACCGTGCACGTGCCCACCTCTGTCCCTTGCTCTTACCTGCTCTTGTCCACAGCATCCTGCTCGTCCATCTCATCCGCGCTGCAGGTCGCACTGGAGTCGCTGTCGGGGTTCACTCCGGGGCCTTTACTGCCTTTGTGACTCTCCTTCTTCTCGGCCTTGGGCGTCCCCTCCGTCCCCGCTGTCCCTCCGCCGCTGACGCCGCTTTCCGCCTTCTTGTCATTCCCCTTGTCCTTCTCCTGGCTGTCTTCGCTCTCTTCCTTCTTCACCTCGCTCTTGCAGGGCTCCTCGCTCACCTTCTCCTCCGGCTCCTCCGTTTTCACCACGTCCACCACCAGGTCCTCCTGCCCCTTCTCCTCGCTGCTGGGCGGCTCGGGAGCTGCCTCCGGCGGAGGGCTGGCGGCAGGAGCTGGGTTGGCGGAGGGAGCGGTGGGAGCGTCGGGGAGTGTTGGAGCCTCTTCCAACTTGACTGCCGGTTCTGCGCTGGAGTCACCTCCCGGCCCGGGTGGTGCCTTGGCCCCGTTTTCGCCTCCTTCTTTGGCGTCGGGCCTCGGTGAGGGAATGCTCTCGGTGTCGGAGCTGTTATTTACTGCAGCTGAGAAAAGGGAAGAAATAAAAATAAGGATCAGCCCGAGATTCTCGCTTCCCATATCGCTGCCTCCGCCCCCTCCCATGGGAGGAGAACGCCCTCGTTCCTCCAAGGGGGAGACGATCCCGGGGCTGGGAGAGCTGCGCCGGGATCCCCGGATCCAGAGCCTACTAAGCAAGGGATGCTCCGGGGGCCTCTGCTTGCCCTGCACAATGACTGTGTTGTTAATCCCCACTCAAACACAAAACCACATGCCCAAAAGCCTGGAGACGGAGCGACTGAGAAGCTGGATTTTAAGGGAAAACCCTGGCTGCTGGCTGGATCTGCAGGACAGGACCTGCTCCCTCCTTGCCCTCTCACCCGTGGCTCTGGATCAGCTCTGCTCCCCTGGGGCCAGGCACCTCGCTGGCACCCTGCTCGCTGACTTACGTCGCCCGTGTCCCTGGCTCTGCCACCCCCAGGGCAGCTGGGGACCATCCCAAAACACCGCCCGTTTGTTGTTATTTAAGCCACCAGTGGCAAAAGAAAGGAGGTCAGGGTCGGCAAAAGCAAAGTGCTGGCAGTGCTGCGGGACGGGTTAATTATTACAAGGAAAAGATCATTCTCAAATCTGCCACCAACGGCTTGAAGTGAGCTGGACGCACAAGTGTCCATGCACCGCTGCAGAGGAAGGTCCCGCTGAGGGGTTGTTTCTGGAGCTGGGGAGAGGATCGTTCCCTCCGAGCCTTCGCCGGACAAACATGTCCAGGGCCAGGAGCACCCCGGAGACTTCCACGGTACCATCTCAGCACGTCCCCGCCGCACACGGCTCTCACGCTCGTGCCCAAAGGCTTCCTCCCGCACGTTCCTTTCCTTGTCTCTCTCCACAGCAGCACAGGACAGCTTTCAAACGCCGGCAGGATGAGCGACACAGGGGGACTGCGTCCCGAGAGCCGTACCTCTGAGCACATCCATCCTTCCTCGGCAGGGAAACGCGCCGCACTCGTCAGGAATCTCGGCCTTCTCCGACCTTTACTCACTTGCAACCAAGCAACGAGGTGTCCCGTCCCCCACCCAGGGACGAGGTTTACAGCACGTTTGGCCAAACTCTCCCCGACCGCCACTGGGTGCTACTCTGAAGGCCACACCAAGACATCCAACGGCGGCTCGGCCCAGGCTCAGCCAAGCTCTAGGCTCCGGCGTGCTCCCTCCGGGTGCCGAATCCACGGTCTACACCGTAACCCCCACGCCAAATCCTCCCCACCTTCCCTGGCCGGCCACATGGCCCCCTGACCCCGAGCTATCGCCTGAGCATCCCCAAATGTCCTCCCGGAGGCAGCAGCCACCTCGTGCCTCGCAGCGCCCTGGCACCCCTGCGCCCGCGACATTTCACCCCCGCTTACGCCCCTTCTTCAGCTCTGTAGCCCACCCCAGCAGCAGAACAAGAGATGAGGCTCGGAGAGTAAGGCTCGGGAGCATGTCAAGAGATCCGTCTCTAATCCCAAAAATACACTGTTTCCTCTCAGGCACTCTTACAAAGAGCAGTAACTACCTTTTACTTTGCGCCTCCGAGTCACGTATCACCTCGCACAAAGGTTTACCTGGAATCTGCCTTGTAATGAGTCACTCGCAACGACCGTTTGAAAAGATTTCCCATTTCGAGTCCCATTAGCCTGGGTGCTAAGGCCAGGAACCAGCGTGGTGCCAGCAGTGCTGGTTAAGTTATTAAATTACTTTGAGAAAAGTCAAACGGGGCTATTGTTGGAAAATTATGCACATTTTCTCCAAACTTGCTGCCGTGCTTTCTAAGCGATAAATAGCTGAAAATTGTCACTTTCAAGTTGTTTCCTTTCTTTGGTATGGCTGGGAGGGAGAAAAACGCTGCCTTAAAAGGGAAAGGAGGAGGAAGAGACCGGCCAAGGTACACCAGCCTCACCGGTGGGAGACTGCGGCTTTCCCCAGCACGGGCTCCGCTGCCCGGGGCAGCAGCGGCAGCGATGCCCTGCCGGGACGGGGATGGGCACACACAAACCGTAGTGGGTCATCCCTCCTTGAGCCCATGCCAAGCTCCTCAGGAACCCACTGTGGTGGCTGTCTAACCCTGACAAACGCGCAGGGACCTCTTTGTTTTCCTTTGGAGGAAAACATGACGAAACATGATTTACAAGAGCGCACAAGCGCGCCAGGCCCCGGTGAGCTGGGTGCTCTTGGAGTGCGCGCTGACGGAAATTGGAAACCAAAGGGCTCCCAAAAATAACCATCCATCCATCCAGACACGGGAGGAGGCACTGATCCAGGGCACTCCTTGCAAGCATGAAATCCAGAGGCATCCAAAATGCCACGAGCGCTTCGTGCCACGGGATGCTGACACCTCGGTGTGGCTTTGGGGTGAGAGACGTGACCTCCCCGGGAGCGCTGACATTTGTAGCCCCGGGAGAGGCCATGCCTCCGCCACGACCACGCAGCAAAGCTTGGAGAGCTGAGCACGTCCCCGCACCGCAGCCCC
>NW_010533208.1:3741-4269 GCF_000687285.1 Phaethon lepturus
CCATCTCCTCCTCATTGCCGCTCGTCCCCGACACCTCCATCTCCTCGTCCTCGGCCGCGGGAGGGAAGGCGGCTTCTTCGTTTTGAACGGCGGTGCCTTTTTTCTTCTTCCTCTTGGCGTTCCTTTCTTTCTCCTGGGGAAGAGGCAGAGGATGGTGAGAAGCAAGGCCCAGCGGGATGGGGAGCAGACAGCGCCGGTCCTGCTGGAAGGGCCGAGAGGGATGCTAACACTGCCACGGTCCCCCGGGTAAACCCTCTGAAAATCAGTCCTCGGGAGCAGACCTGCTGGAAGCCCGGCAGCATGGTCTCACCTGGCCAAAAAACTTTGACCGCCCCACAACGGACCCCCACGCGGAGCCGCGGCCCCAGGCGGCAGCGAGCCTCCGACGCACGGACAAGGGACGCGCGTGCAGCAGTGACCGGTGCAGTGCTGGCGAGAGCCCGGTGGTCCCGTGTCCCCTTGTTACGTGCGCGTGACGTGCTCGTCCTGCACGTTTCCAGGGACTACCTCCAGCTACGCGAACGCGTG
>NW_010533208.1:4457-4739 GCF_000687285.1 Phaethon lepturus
AGCTGCCTGGTGCCCCGTCCTGCCCGGGACGGCCCCATCCCCGCTCACCGGGGCACGTGCCACAGCCACGAGGGCACGGACAGCTGCTCCCTCCCACCGGCCTAAAGGAAAAGTCTCGGCTTTGCGATTGTTTCCTGCTCTTGCTGCTTGAGTAAATATTACCAGCAGGAACAGGCCCATCATCTCCGGCTCTCCCTGCAAACCCCACACGAATGACGTGTGTAGGACGTTTATTTACATGGATGAAAAGATAAAGCCGTGGTGGAAACGTTAACTTTGCTG
>NW_010533208.1:4825-5502 GCF_000687285.1 Phaethon lepturus
GTTGGGAAGAGCTGTTCTCCCCTTCTCCCCGCCTCAACTTTTCAATCCTTTAAAAAACTTCCAGATAAAACAAACAAATACAACTGCTTTTTGCTTGGAAACGCTGCTTGCTCAAAGATCTATTTTTATCAAACTGGGCAGGAGAGAGGGGAAAAAGGCACTTGAGAAAGGGCTCTGTGAAGGCGCGGAGAGGCGGCGGGAGGAAGGCAAGGCTCCGCGATGCCCTCGCCCCGTCGTGGTGGCGGCGGCGATGCCCCGGCACTGCCAGCGTTCGCGCCTCTGCCACGGCAGCGATTCAGCAACCGCACGTTTCTGTCTGAAGCAGCAGTTCCCCATCACGCTAATGCGGTGACAAAGCGCCGACGTTACTATGGCAAAGACTTCTCTGCCTCTTACTCACGGGTCCGTGACTCAGCCGCGGGCAGGAGCAGGCTCCCGGCTGGGGAATTAGCTGGGAACCGGCCTCTGCCTCAGCACCCTACTTGGCCAGAGCCCGGGGGCCGGCGTCTGCCGGCAGAGCGGAGCGGCGAGCTGCCCCCGGGGCACCGTGGGTCCCTCTCTTGGCAGACGCCACTGCTGGTATTTAGGGAAGACGATATGAAAGCCAGGCAGCAGATCCCGGCTGCATCTAGCGATACGCTCAGGCCACCAGCTCGCCCCTCACGGGGCCAACGGGG
>NW_010533208.1:5616-9486 GCF_000687285.1 Phaethon lepturus
GAGCCTCTGCGAGCCATGCCTGGGACCAGCTGTCTCCCTCTTAATCCAAGCGATTACCAGCGAGGCCACGGGAAGGTGCCAGGACCGTTTGCTGTGGCCACGCTGATGCTCATTTGGTGCTATCCCAGCCCATGGGGTCCCTGCTCTCTACCTGCCACCAGGTGTTTTTGCAGGAGCATCCAGGAGCTGGTGCCACTTGAGCAGTCGGCTTCGCCAAGACCACTGAGGAGACACACTGTGCGCCGCGAGGACGCCGAACCCTGCACGAGGGGTCACTCCATGTCTGCTCCTCTGCGCTGTCCTCCCAGGCACCGGGTCCCCAGCCAGCCCCATCACACTGACTCCCAGCCTGGCAGGGGTGGGCAGCTCTTCCCCCACCTCCCCTCCTGCCATCCCACCGCTCAAGTTCACCTGCACCATCTGTCCTGGAGAAGGAGACGGAGACGCCACCAGCCCTCAGGTGCTACATCTCTCTGGCCTTCTGCCTCGCAGGGAGAGCAGCCGTCCCGACAAATTTGGCCCCTCCTTGCACTCACCACCTGATGTGGCAGCAACAGCCAAAACGGCTTCCAGTTGGCTACCTCCCATCAGCATCGGCCTCAGCCTGTCCTAAGAGCAGGACCAGGCAGTCCCAGACCGGTGTGCCGTAATGATGCGTATTTGAGACCACACCGGGACTATGCCTGACCACAGAGTGACGTGCGTGCTCTGCTGCGGGAACAGCCAGCAGCGACGGGAAGGGACAGAGAGATGATCCCACAGGCAGGACCTCTCTGCCCACCACGGTGAGGAGGATCTCAGCTCCCCACCCCAAGACCAAGGCTCTGCACCAAGGCAAGGCAGACTCGTTCACCCTCCCGAAGAAGAGGCCACCAGGCTGTCCTCCTGCAGCAGCTTTGCTGCGCGAAGCCAGCACCACCCACAACCATCAGGGAATTGCAGAGATGTTGCTTGGAGGGGGCCAAAGGATTGATCCTCCAAGCAGGACCAGCACCAGCCCAGGAGGCAACTC
This sequence comes from Phaethon lepturus, assembly GCF_000687285.1. Taxonomy (NCBI): domain Eukaryota; kingdom Metazoa; phylum Chordata; class Aves; order Phaethontiformes; family Phaethontidae; genus Phaethon; species Phaethon lepturus. Next base: position 6,629 of record NW_010533208.1, read on the forward strand.
GCTCGTCTTCGCTGCAGAAGCCAAAACAAGCCCCAGCAATCACTAGACCAAAGTGACAATCGTACAGCAAAGAGGTCCCGGTGAAGACAGCGCCTAATCTCCAACTGCTAGCAAGAAGAGCAGCTCTGAGGACACCGTGTATCCCAACGCCCTGCTTTCCTTAAGTGCTGAGATCAGTGAGTGCAGCGTGTGGAAGGTCAAGGCTAACTGACGCCGATGCCTGGGACACATCTGAGCCGCTCGGCAGCGAAACCAAGCCAAAACACACAACAGGGCAGATAAAGCGAAGCCTCAAGGTGGCCTGACCCTGCCCCGGCAGTAACGGGCTGCCCGCCCCACGGTGCAGCTGGCTGGCAGGGACACCCCGATCCACGGCGGGGGCTTGCAGGGGGAGGAGGGCGAGGACCTGCGGCACCCAGCCCTGTTGAGCCAGGACTGCAGTGGGACTCCACTCCTCGAGCGGGCTGGAGAAGGGTCTCACGAGCGCGGAGCAGCTCGGGGGAGAGGGGAAACGGGGCTCCGCGCGCTGACACAGCCCGCGCGCAGCTCCCCGGCCTCTCTGCTCCTTCCCCGGGGGAGAACCTCTCCTTCACCCGCTGCAACCCAAACCCTTCTCCTTCTTAACGCTCTGGATGCTCAGAGGGAGGGTCCCCTCCAGCCCCAGATCCCCCCTGGCTCTGGCCAGCTGGGGTTCAGCACACAAGGGGACAAGGGGCTGCCAGAATGCCCGGCCCCATCCCACCCAGCACTGTCCTAGCGTGGGGATGGGGACGCCCTGCGCCGCACCACGCTCTGCCACGTCTCGGGGACAGAGGGACCTTGCCAGGCTCTGCTTCCCGTCCCACAGCGGTCACCGTGCCCGTCCCCACAGCTCCTCCGAGTCGCCTGCGCGCTGCCGAAACCCGGAGTCACACCTCCTGGAAGAGGAGGCTACAGTATTCATGAGCCCCATTTGGGAAACAAGTATGATCTGCTAATTAAGTTTACTCTTATTAAGTAAGAGGAAGAAAAGCAGAGCCGCTGTGTTTCCCCGCACGGGATCAGCAATAGCTGTTGGTGGCGAGGTCAGGGAATAATTTGGGGATGGTCACGGCAAAACTAGGCGATGCCACGCCGCCTCGCCACGTGCTGCCTCCGCAGAGGTCACGGCCGACTACTGGATATAGCATGAGATTAGGAGGCTCGGTTTGCTCGTGAATATATTTAGGAGACAGGAAGGAAGGTCTATGGCAATTTAATCTCAGTTGTTCTTTCGTTTTATTCAGCTTTCTGGCATCTGCTGTTGCCACAAAACAATAGAGCACAATAAATAACAGCTGAACGTTCATTGTTCTTCTCCACAACTGAATCCCATAGCCTCCAATGCTCAAAAAATAAAATGATGATGCTGATATAAACTGCAAGTGAGAGTGAGCAATTAGACTGGAGAAGTCTAGCGGCTGCCTTGGAGGGACGGATGCAGGGAAAAACGTGGTTCTGCAGAAAAACATTTCCGTGATATAATTTCTGCAACATTAGGAAGCAGAGTAAATTAATATACACCCGCTCCACTGCCAGCTAAGCTGTATGATCTTATTTCAGATTCTCCCCAGTAATGAACAATGATATCTTTCTAATGCAACATTTTATATTCAGAGGGCTTGATGCACATTTCATTCCAGTCTTTATATTGGTTTTGGGGTCTTTTATACAGTTTGTTTGCTTTGTTTCTAAAAACAATTCGGTGGAACATGGGAACACAGGAGTGTCTCTGTGCATAAAGAATTAATAAAAAAGAATCACCGATGTCTTCTCTTTCTCTCATTCCTATAGACTGACTAGGATATTAAATTCCTGGGTGAGTCATTGAATGTTTTCCTGTCTTTCTTTTTACTCTTGCTGTAATAGCTTGCTTGGAGAGATTCCTGCATTGAACATTGTCCTTTGCATTTTCAAAGCACCCCCCTTGGGGGTTTAGCCATGTGAATTCTATTAGCCAGAAACTGGGAACCCCAGGATACTCTACAAATGAAATAATTATAATCCTTAGTTGCTCTTAGCAGTCCGTCCTACCTCCAGAACACCAAACAAGCCCTTCATTCACCCCGCACCGCACGCCAGAGAAGAAGCGGCGTTCGCCCCTTCTGACGGGGAAACCGAGGCACGGAGAGACGTGCGCATCCGCTCGCAGCCCCGAGGACAACCGACATCCGTGTCGGGACCAGCCTTTCCTCGCGCCGCCCGAAACCCCTGCGTTTCTTTGGGGAAAACCGACAGGTTTCCAGGTAACTGCGGTACCGGCACGGCGCAGAGCTGCGGGGCCCTGCGGGGCTCCCCACTCCCCGGGGCGGAACAGCACAGCCCCGCCGGCTTCGAAGGATCTGCGCAGCCAGGACTGAGCTCTCGTCCCGGCCAACACACCACAGCCCCGCTCCTCCTCCTGCTCCTTATCTCCCCCCGTACCAGCCATGCTCCAGACACCCAGGCATCTCCCACACAGCAGCTCCCCCTCCTCCAGACCTCCCAGGGCCAGACGGGTGGAAAACCCTTCCCTGTGCTGCTCCCCGCTCCCCAGTCCCTGGAGCTTTAACTCTGGGATGATAAAGCCCCCCCTCGGCTGTGGGAAGAACGCCAGCACTGGCCGGGAAGTATCTACGGGTGCGGGCTGAGACGGGGCTCTCACCATTTTCAGTTTGTGCTGCTGTAGGATCTCATCCAGGTTCTGCCTCTTCTTGTAGTTGAAGTAGAAGTTTTTGCACTGCGACACAGTCTTGGAGCCCACCATCCTGGCAATGGCTGACCAGTTCCGCCCATGCTCAAGGAGACCTGTAGTCACAGGAGGGAAAAAGCAGAAGGGTTTAACACCAGATACGCTCGCA
>NW_010533208.1:10189-11364 GCF_000687285.1 Phaethon lepturus
CCGTCCCAGCCGGCCCCCGATCAGCCGGGAGCGTGAGCCGGGCTCCCTTCGCCCCGGGAGAACGTGGGGCAGCAGCTCGCCGTCTCTCCCACAAAGCAAAGGCTCTTCGCACCCGCCCGTGCCCCAGTGATGCTTTTGACTGGGGTGACAAGGCAGTTCAGGGGCTTGGGGCACAGAACGGCCGGGGGGAACGGCCGGGGCAGGGAAGCGGCCGCGCAGCCCAGGCGATGTGCCGGGCTGGGAGGAGGCGTGCCAGGGGATTACTGTCTGGCTCAGGCTCATGGGCAAGACCAGCTTCCCGGGTCAGGCACCATGCCAAGGGCTAGCAATCCTGGCCAGATGGTGCCACCCAAGCACGGGGCTACTGCCAGCGCTGGGGCAACCCAGCAGTGAGGAGGAGGAGGAGGAAGGAGCGAGTCAGCACCCCACGTCCTTGTGGTCTCTGTAGGGGTGTCTGGGCACCCCTGGTCCTGCAGCTGAAGGTCAGAGTCACAGCCACAGCCCAGGGATGGGTGCAGCGGGCACCCTAGTCCCTCCACCCCAGGCTCCCGGGTAATAAAGACCCTCCAGGCTTCCTGGGAAATAAAGCCTCGCTGCCTGCAGGCCTTCCCGGTGTATGGCTGGTCCATCCCATGGTGCCTGGTGGCCCCAGCCGGCGGGACCCTGCCGGCCGAGCTGGGTCGTGCCGGTCCGGCTGGCTCCTGGCTGCCCACGTGATGCCACCATCAAGCCAACAGCTCCCCGGGTCTCCTCTGCACCTTCTGTAGGGCACGGGACGGAGAGACTATGAGCCCAGCGGCACGGTACCGGCACAAAAGCTGACTTCAGGATGAAAACCGGCAGGGCATGAACCTCCTAAGAGCATCTTCCTCTTTTGTTAAGTGTTTTTCTGCCCAGAAGCCACGAACCGCAGAGCTTGGGAACAGACACTGCCCGGGCAGCTCCGTCCTCCATCCCCACACCCCTCCCTGGCTGCTCTGACGCCGTGGGGCTCGGGACCACAGCGGGTCCCACACCAGGGCTCCCGCGCATGGCCCTGCTTGTGCCCGGGAGCCAGGGCGGCTGTGCCCCAGCACTGATGCCAGCCTTCAGCCACGCTGCTGCCACGTGCCACCTCCGAGCCCCAGCCTGGACCCAAGCGCCAGCCCAACCTCTGCTTCAGCCCAGCAGCAACC
>NW_010533208.1:11433-11817 GCF_000687285.1 Phaethon lepturus
GCCGTGCGCCCGTGCAAGGGGAGGGCATGGCATGGGGGCCATGGGTACATCTGCATCGAACAGACCACATCGAACAGTACCCCAGGAGAGATGAATCCCCCTCCCTGCTTCCCAGGTCCTGGAGAAAACCAGCAGTACCCAGCACAGCAGGAGTTAACAGCCAGCCCGTGCCTGTATCCTGCTCCGTCCCAGCACCAGGGCTTATCAAATTGCATGTCAGAGGCAGGCATCACACAGCGCTGAGCACCACAAAAGGCCGTGGCAAGCCAAGAAACAAGTTTGAGCTTTAACTCTGCAACTCCCAGCTTCGCTCCAGCCAAACCCACAACTTCCACCACCCCACCGGCAGGCTGGGACTTCTTCAAAATAACAAATAAAAAAAAA
>NW_010533208.1:11873-12155 GCF_000687285.1 Phaethon lepturus
TACCAGCCGCGAGAGGTAACGAGCTGGGGCGGGAGTCCTCCCCCCGCGTCGCTGAAGGCTGCAGGGGAAAACAGCACCGTCCCCTGTGTCACAACCCGTCCCCTGTGTCACAACCCGTCCTCTGTGTCACAACCTGTCGCTGCCATCCAAAGCAAACAAGCGGCTCGGCCCCCTTTGCTCATCACCGCGCCGGCGGCGCCGCACCAAGTGTGACAGCCAGGACCGGAGCCGTTTGCTGCGCCCTGACAAAGCCCCGAAACGCAAACGCCGGCAGCGGCGTGC